>NW_010189437.1:0-3545 GCF_000695765.1 Mesitornis unicolor | reverse complement strand
CAAATGTATAGAATAATTAATCTTATATTTCTCTTTACACTATAATATGACTTTAAATATATCTACAGGGTTAAATTGGTTGAGTATAAATCAGCTGTGAGTAGTAAAACTATCCTTTGCTTTCCTGAAGTGTATAAAACTATGTCTTGAATTCACCCTGGCTGACAATGTTCAGGGCTTCTTAAGGACACGACACCTTATGTCTAGGTAATTTTTAATTTTTTCCTAGTCATAGGGGAAATATTAATGAAAGAATTGGTATGTTATTTTGTAAGAACTGTTTTTAAATTGTCACCATTGGGCTGACATTGTTTCTTCCTAAATCCTCTATGTCACGTATGAAAGAGGCTGAAATCCATGCACACGCATACAACACATACTACTCTGCAGTCCACATCTTGCAAAGTCCCTAATTGGGAAGACTTTCTACTTAATTAAACTGTCTTCCATGTTAGTTTGCATTGGCAGTGCTTTGACTCTGCTTACAAATATCATAGAATCATAGGATCATAGAATACCAGGTTGGGAGGGACCACAAGAATCATCCAGTCCAACCTCTCAAGGTAAAAGTATAGTTTAAATGAGAGGAGTCAGCACCCTGTCAAGCTGACTCTTAGAATTGATCAATGTACGGAACTTCTTTTACCACTTTTTCTGGGAGATTATTATGTATTCTTTTTTATTAGAGTGAAAAAAGACCCTTTGTGTATATACATTTACATTTTATCAGCTGAAATATTGTCAGGCATATTGCTTTTGCCTTGAAAGAACAAGCTAAGCTTATACATGATACTGTATGTGTTCTGAGATTTGAAGTAAACATTTTATTTCATACGGTGGCAGCACCAGTAAGTTTGTTATAAGAACCTTGTTTCCCTCCCAGCTTCTTATCAGTCCATTAGGTGTTAATTTTATGAGTATTTAATATGGTCCTGATTTTTAAGGAAACCAGTTACTCCAGTGAATCCTGGGGTTTAGTATGTGATGGGTAGGTAGAAATTACTGTGTTCAGTAGCAGAGGCGTAGGTTTTCTTTGCTGTGGCACTACAAAAGTACCTTGTTAACATTACAGACATTAAGGACTATATCTACTGCACTAAAGATTTTTCTTGAGATCAGCACTACATGTAAGACAGTTCTCAGACAGTTTAGTGGTTAGTTCTCCAGTAATCTTGAATGACTGAGACAACAGGAACATCACTGTCATCAGATGAGTATTTTTTGTCCTACATGGATATTTTCTCATGCTGGGTAAATAAGAAAGTTCAGGAGCTCAGAGTTACAAGCTTGGCTTTTGTAAGAATTCTTATTTACAGTTATATATAAGATTTGCAATTCAAACTGAGATAAGAGTTCTGCAATTTTGCAGGAAAATTGTTGGAGATAAACCATGAGATTAAAAGAGCAGCACAGTGAAAATTCACAGGTGTCAAGGATATAATGTGAGAATACTAAGGAATAAATTGAGAATAGCGGTTACAATCAGAGATTTTTAAGTTACATGAAAGCAGAAACATTATAAAAGTTGTATGAATAGGTCTTTGCAATGCAGAAAATGAAAAAAAAATATAAAGCAGATAGTTATGAGGCAAAAGGAGATCTAGACAAAGATTTAGCAAAACTATTAAGTAACAAAAAATATATTTCATTTCTATCAGAGAACTAAGGAGCAGAGGCCAAAAATCAGAAATGGGGAAAGACGAGTTGTTGCTGAGAAGATGATAATAAAGTGATATTTATTCTATTGGTCTATTGGAACTCATTTCTCCATAATGGACCAGATAGAGCAAAATTCGATCATAAATATGTCTAATGTGCACATTTAAACATGTTATGAAGAATGGAGGTATGAATGCATTTTTTCTGCTTGTAGACTTCCTCAAGCTCATCAGCTACCCACTGAGATCAGTAAGGAAACATCAATTTATATCTGTGGACTCTAGAACACAACCTGAGTGGAATAAAATATAAACATAGTAAAATACTACTATACTGCTTATATAACAGTGCAGAGTTGTTTTGTAATGACTCATTTATACTGCAGGAAGAAATGGGCTACAAAATATGAAATGCGTGTTGATGGTACAGAATATACATAAGTAAATTACCTTATTCATCCTGTCTTTTTCTCATCCTAAATGAGGATAAAACAAAGGTTTTCCCATTTTAGAAAATATAATCCTTACAGCTGTTAATGTAAACAGAGATTTACTGGAGCATTGACATTATCTGCATCTGCTCCTATCCTTGCTATGGAAATCATTTCACACTCATTGCCCTCTTTGATAAAGCTGAGCTGAACTTATTCTCTAAACCATCGTGATACCATCTGAATTACAAGAACCCACTGGTCAGGCTTTATTGTATGTCTGTGTGCTTTAAACAAGACTCCACAGAGTATTCTTTCTCCTCTCATTTTCCTTTCTCTCGATGGTGCTATAACTTTCTTCCTCTCTGCTCCATCCTTTTTTGGAAGGGGTCCTCCTCACAGTTTGTTTGATCTTCCTCAACATGTAATTAAACTAGCATTTATCTTCTGGTGTGCATTAGGTGTTATAGCTATTGTCAGAAACTGGCATCTGCAGTTGCCTGTGCCATTTACTAGGAGTGTAAAGAGCTTAAACAGATTTGGGTGTTACATAGACCTAACCCAAACACAAATAGGTGAGCTAGGTACAGGACTGATGTTAATCTGTATAAATGAGTGAAAGTCATTGTCACCATAAACTGCATGGAAAGAAATGCAACTACAACAAATGTGGAAGCCATGGTTCCCTCATCCCCCTCAAGAACCTTCATAAGATTCCCAATACAACCTGGTTTTATGGTAGTTTTAATAAAAACCTGATTTGTAAGCATTAAGAACCTACCCGAGCAGTAATGATGTCAAAGTTGGATAGGTATCTTAATATCTGAATTTCTAGGGTTAGGGAATTTTTTCAAGCCTTACTTAAATCCAGCAGCTCAGAAGAAGAAGGAAAAAAAGCAACAAAAATTCAATTAATTCAAATTAAGAATTTTTGATATTTCTGAAACCAAATCAAACCAAACAAACAACAAAACCCACCACCAAACTGAATCAGAGTTTAATACCAAAATAAAAACATTTCTTATTTTTCCTTGAGCAGGTTTATTTATACTTTATCTAGGTTTGAGTTCTATGACTTTTCTCTCTATGGACAGAAAAATCAGGAAGAGAAAGTCAGTAAAGCATAGTGCAAGAGTGCTGTGAAAATGTCAATGAGATACCATCATTGCTTACCAACAACTGTGGATGTGTTCACATCCCATTGAACCTGCAAACAAAACTACCCAAGTACAATTAACCGCACACTGGGGCAACACAAGTCACAAGACCACAGACACCCCTGAGGGTTTCTGAAAACAGAGGGTAGGCATCAGTAGCCTCCATTTAAGAGGAGCCTTCCAAATGTATTTAATCCAGTTAAGTCAAGATTCACTAATGCGATAAATTGCTTTATTCAAATATGCAAGTTTTTAAGGTGTCTGTCTCTTCCATACCATTTCCTGCCACAGCCAAGTCC
>NW_010189436.1:0-18864 GCF_000695765.1 Mesitornis unicolor | reverse complement strand
CAGTTCATAGTCCACCTCACTACCCCTTCGTTCAGTAAGTTCTAGTGATCCCACAGTCACAGCTATTTTTCTGTAAGTCTACAAGTATTCAATCTCTTGCAATAGTGTTATCTTGCTTTATTCTGAAAACTAACATGGGATTTTTGAGACAAGTTCCACGTTGTAGCAATCACACTGAAAGGAAGGATGAATGCACATTACAGCTTGTGGTGTATAGATTGATATATACCATATATACCTACAGATATTTGTTCTTAACCACATCTGTAAGCAATATTTAATGTGACGAAAAAAAATGTAAAATCCTAGAGAGAAGTATGTTTTCTCAAGACTTGGGACAGAATATGTGTCTCAAAACTAAGACAGCATATTATGGAGGGATAAATTGGACTACTTCTTTTATTTTCTTTGACCAAGAAAACACTTTTCTCATAGTGCTCTGCACTGAACCACCTTCCTTCCATATGCCAGTTTGTGTCTATTCCTGAGTATAAAATCAGTGAAAGAAGTTTGGCTACCTAATATTAGTCTCATCAGTGAGGATCAAACCTTGGGATTTCCATTTCAAAGGTACATGTTATTGCTAGAGTGAATTGCTTTGCCCAACTAGGGAGCAAGTAAGTTTTATTTCCTCACAGTAGCCATTAGAAAAGATGATGTCTGAAGAGAGACATGACTCTGATCCACCAGGAACTGCTGGGAAAAGGTCCCATTTCTCTGCTGCAGGGAGGTTATAGCAGCAGGAACACCTCAGGATGAAGAGAGATTTGCAGGTATATTATACCAGTTCGCTACTGACCACCTAAGGTCACATGAGCCTGAAATGAAATTAACATAGTTTCTTAGCCCACACATAGCTTTTCAGTACTTGGCAAAATCTATTTTCAAACACTGCTTTGCAACTACAAATGCTGGAGCAGATTTTGCTGCTTAAGATAAACAAATCTCTCAAACAGAAACATTTTTTTCCCAGAAGACCTTAACTTTTTGTATTAACAGTAAAAGTGCATTCTGCAACTGGTTTGGAAGACTGTAGCAAGTACTGTCATAGGGGACCTCTAAGGATTGTGCTATTCAGCATACAGCTTCATCACAGACTGGTTAGGACAAGAAGGCAGTAGGGAAGAGAGTGAACATCTATCGGGTCATTTCCGTCCTCTGCCAGAAGCCAGGCTGAATGTCTGCTTCAGCTTCACCTTATGGGAGGAGACAGCTTACAACCTTTTTAAAACCTCACCTCTCTGAGACTGCTGAAAAGTTTACTGTGTCATGCCTAAGCAAAGGGAAAATATCTTCCTTCCCAGAAAAAGGAAGCATCAAAGAAGCAAAAAGCAACTGGAGACTGCAGCAAGAAGACTTCATGTCCAAGAGCAGATTTTTGTCTCTGTCACATGAACTGAAGTAGATCCTGTGGGCATACAATTCTTGCATCCTCTCTTTCCCTCCCTCCGTTCCTGGTATGGAGTTCACTAAAAGGGGCAGAGTTGAACCAAAAATAACAAAATAAATAATAATACATTTTGTGAGTTTTTATATTTCACTTCTTACTCCTAGTTTAAAAATAAAGTTCTCATGAAAACATAGGTAATGCCAGCTCCAAAGTACTCTTATTGCTTGAATCTTTCATTAGTGTATGTATAGGGTAAAGAAGCCTGAGCCACAGTGCTAGATCTTTATCTGGTGGTTATCATTACAGCTCCACTTACATCAGATGAATGCCATCTATTTACAGCAGCCTTGAATAACCCAAAATCACTCTCAATATCTGTCCTTGTATTTGCAACTTAAACAAATTTATCACATACTATGATATTCTAATACTTTCAGTTTTGCACGTACAAAACTGTTTAATTTCCATAGAGACCATCAACCCCATTGACCTGGATTCTTGAAAAAGCGTTACTGTTTGTGGCAATCCTGACCAGGAGACTGTTGTACATGGAAGAGCTGGTGATCCACATTGCAGTTCACAGGGGCAGGTGCAGGACTGTGCTGTGCTGTATGTGTCCCATGGCTGGGGTCACCTCCACCAGCTCCTTGCAGCAGAGGACCCTGCAGGCAGCTCCCACTTGGCACCAGCCGCTGTGCCACCTGCACATACTCGCCTTTATCTAAAACTGCAGCCAGAATTTCTCACCTGAACATGTCTTTTGTTTAAAATGATTACTAGAGCTGTAAGAAAAAATTCCTGTAAGATCTTGTATGACCAAAATGGGATATGAACGAAATCTGCATGATGTGCTGTGCCCTCATCGGAGGCCTGGGCATTGCTGCTCAGCTCAGGGTCTCAAATCCTCTCCTTCTTTATAGTTTTAGCTCTAATAAATGGTATTTTAAGCAATACTTTAGAGTGTCTGGGTGCTCTCCTTAATAGGATCATAACAAACCAGCAGCTCCTGGTGCAAAAGACTAAAAACAGTGGTTTATTTTCATGCATAGCAGCATCATTTAATGTTACTCATTTATTAAAATAATGCTTTTCCAGATGGAAATGCTAGCAAGAGTACCAATTTCATTATTTAGAAGCTGCTTACTTTGGCTGAACATCTCATCTATAGAAATATTTCATATGAAAATACTGTAATTAAACTCATCTTTAGGCTAGAATACTAGTTCACCTGAAAATATCTCACAGTTCATCACTTATCTTTTTTCACATTCCAGAAGTAAAACGTAGCGGACCACATTGAGAAATTGATCTGGGTGTGATGTTTTTA
Organism: Mesitornis unicolor; assembly: GCF_000695765.1. Lineage (NCBI taxonomy): Eukaryota > Metazoa > Chordata > Aves > Mesitornithiformes > Mesitornithidae > Mesitornis > Mesitornis unicolor. Next base: position 16,147 of record NW_010189436.1, on the reverse strand, counting down.
AGCAATTTGTGTCAAATGCCCAAAGTATTACTGTAACAAGAAAAAAATACTTTCTGGAAAGAATATCTTGATATTAATTTTTACTAAAGCATCCCAAGTCCTGTATCACTTCAGTTCAACATGTACTGAAAATTTTCTGCATCTGAAACACTCATTGAGAACATAAAATAATGTTTAAGCAGCACTTCTGAACCTCATGGGTAGGTGCTTAACTACAAGGTCAGGTTTTCTAATTGTTTCCAGATTCTACAGATTTATGAAATCAGCTGTCAGCAGAAGATCTTTTGCCCTCAGTATCACTGCATTTACTAATGATACACCATTACGGATGGGTTGGAGGCTCGGCTGTGAATGCACACCATGTGAAAGAAATTCCCATACCCGTAATTCATTGTCTTTTGAGAGCCCCCATATTTGCATGCTATATGGCTCTACGTAATAGCCACTATTCTGAGAAATCACTGAGTCAGCTGGGCGGGATCTTGAAAAATGTCATTACAACTTGTCACAAACTCTAAAAAATCTCAACCAAAATCCATTAATGTTGGATGAGCTCCCTTGTGAGGTAGTAGTAATTTGAAGAACAACACTCTTCCTCAGAGAAGGGCTGAGAGGATTCAGAGTTTGCTAGATTGAGGGATGAGGGAGTTTTCTCAAAAAAATTGTTTTCTGGGTGACTGGATCAGTCAGTCACTCCTGGAACTAGATTTTTACCTTGAAATTGCCGTCTTTGTCTTCTCCAATACGCCTGCCACCAGAAGGGTTGAACTAGAGCTACTGGGGCCAGGTATAAGAGCATGGGATATGCAGGAGAGCATAGCAAATTCTGCTGCTTCATCTCCATCCCTCATGTACAACAGTGCCATTGAAATATTTATTAAATGCATGGCAGTCACACAAGCAGAAGAGAAAATGGTTGTAGGCATTAGGAGGAATTGTAGCTTCACAGGTTTGATGGTCTGTGGTTTGGACAAAGAGAGACTGAAGAAGCAGCCCAAGGCAACTTAGAGGAATGACAAGATTAACAGGATGAAGGCGAATATTGAGGAAAATAAAATCTCTTTAAGGTTTAATGGGGTAAAGAAAAAAAAAGCAATATTGAAGGAATATATGTTATACACACAAAATTCCGTACTTTGAAATGAAGTCAAAATGAGGACTGAATAGCTCACCTGGGTGGTTCAGAACTGAGAGTCAGGGATTCTTCCACCTTTCATACAGAGACAGAAGGTTTAGGGCTGGGAGCAGACATGAAGAAAATCCTGCCAGCACAGCTAGAGTGCTAACACTAGAATACAATAATTCTGCCTGTGGCCCAATTCAGCACATAGCAACACTTTAATAGCCAAGTTTTAATATTTATCATGCAGCATTTAAATAATAGATGAATTAAATAAAAATTTTTTATTAAAATTTTCCCCTAATCAGAGCTGTAATTACTGAGAATTCTTTTTTTTAAATCAATTTTTATTTTATGACTTACCAGATAAATATCTAATAGCAATTATCAGGTTTTTCTCACTAGCATAAAAGTGGAGCATATTTTTGAAAAAAACTTTTCAAATTTGACTTTTTCTGTACCCAGCTGAATTGAGTAGATACCAAACTGTATGGAAATCTGGAAACCCAGGTTATTTATTTTATTTTAGTATTCAGGGGAAATAATTGTTATGAATACATGAACACATTTCTGCCTAAAATTCTGTGCAGCATCAGAGATCTGTCCATGTACAGGGAATAATACAATGTCCAGGACATCTACCTAAGGAGTCATTTAATGCCAATCAGCGTTTATAATTTAGCTGAAAAAGACTGAAATAATCTGAGCAATTATTTTAAAACTGAAAATCTTATTTTGGACAATATGGTGTCAAGAGCATATAGACAAAAATACAATCTCCCCAACTGTAGTTAGAACAAAGCTCATTTTTGTGATCAACTTTTCTATTTTTCAATTTTCAACTCTACAGAATATTAGCAGTTAACATATTTATCAACCCTCCATAGGGAATACATTTTAGATAGATGTTTGGGTATCTACCAGCACTCCCAAAGGACTAGCATTATTTTTTAAATGCTATATTCACCCCCTAAGTCTACTAAAAATACAGCAAGTAACTAAAGAAAACAAAGTTAGATAACAGACAGGCCACACTGGCTCTTCATAACAATTTCATTATATGCTGTATAAAATAGCTCTTAAGTTATACATGAATATAACATGTATCTGAATCAGCAATCTATTTTAAATTCTTCATTGATTAAATATCTCTTCTGTGTAGCTGTGGAGAATACAGTATGGTGTGGAGAAGGTATTTTTAGCATAAAACTTTTTCTTTTTAACTAGTGGTAGTAACCAATGTAGATTTCTAAAAAAAGAAATAAAATAAAAAAATCATTAAGAAGTACATAAGATGGGGACAAGGTAAATATTTCACAGAAATTATTTTATTTGACTATTTTCACTCATCTGTGGTTATCATGCATGATTAATTTTAAAGTTAACAAATGCGCTTGTACCATTATTTTTGGCAGTGATGATCTCATTTATTGATCCAAGAAATATGCACCAACTTAACAGGACACAAATTTAATTCTAATAGATTTCATGCTTGCCAATTTTTTTGGTTGACTCATTCAGTAAGAGCAGTAAGTCTGTTTATTCTTCAGTTCTCTTATACATCTTAATTTACTGTTCTATAGCAAATAGGTTGTTTTTTCTTTTTTTACTGACATTCATCTCAGACTACATCGTTGACGAAAATCCTTTCACTGACTTTCCTCTACTGCACCAGCCAATTTTTTAAAAATTTGTAAAATGTTTCAGAAGAGAACAATCAAAACCATATTCTGTTCTTTTCTCTAACCAAACTAGCAAAAGTTTCTTTTGTTCAGCTCTTTGCCGTTACCTTTATCTAAAAAACCAAAATATTGTTCCAACAGAATCTTTTAAAAAAACCCAAAATATTTGTATAGAAAACACTTATTTTAGATTCTCTGTCTTTATATTTTCAAAATAATTTCTCTACATGCACTCAAATTCATCTATACTGATGCAAAAACATGATAGTTGACAAATCTACTCATATAAAATCTTTACTCATCGCCAGCTTCATCCTGACATAAATACATTTCTGTTAAAAATATTTTTTGTTATAAATAGCTTACATAGGATAGAAGTAACTATAAATAGCTAGTGGGAATTCAAGTTCTTGATTATCCTACTTTATGCCTCTTTAATCAGAATTCTTTTTTGTAAGGACCTGGTAAAACACATTCCAACAAGTTAAATGGGAACTGAAGCAAGCTCTGTTTGCTGAGTGGGAGATGCTTCAAAGTCACAGGCTTGGTAAAGCTCTCTTCACCTAGTTTTCACCATCCATCCTACTACATTCAGGCAACAACAAGTAAGATGCATATGTCAGGGGCATCTCTCAGTCTGAATAGTTCACAGTACTATTTCTAGGACCATCAGATTTCTGCTACACATCACCTTTGGAAGCACTACAGTGAAAATTAACAGACTCATCTTTTTGGAAGGGGACTCAGAAGTAATGTCTTTTTAGATAAAGGACAAGTAGAAGAGAGAAGTATCTAAGTTAATTTACTTCCAGTCAGAGGGCTTAGAACAGGAAATTCAAAGTACCTTTTCCTCTACACTTCCTTGCAGAATATATTTTCTGGACCACAACATCTCTCTTCATCCTCAGTACAGAGGTAGACTTTCTACTTAGGCAATGAAACTAGTAGCTAGTGACAGATGGCTTCTTTTATATAATACAATTTCAATTCTAAGAGGTTCTTCTTGGCTGGTTTCCTCAGCTCTTATCGAATGGTTCACAGCTTGGTTTAATCCCCAATTCCTCCTGTTCCAGCTGTTGAAAAAAATAAATTGGCATGATTTTGACAATACCTAACTACTTATCTCAAGCAAATATTCCACAAGAATTTAAAAATTAAAAAAACAAAACTTAAAACTTAAAAACCTAAATTTAGGTAATTTCTACTCTTAGCCATGCAACATTGTCTTAAGTATTTTTCAGGGCTGCAAAGAAAATGGTAGAGAAGGAAAATGAACCTCATATTTAAACCACATATTTATATTGTACATTTTCACACAATTTCACAAAAACATATCTCAGAATCAAAAAGACTGAACATCGACTCAGAAAGAAGGTCTTTACTTCATCTCAGGTTGCTTCACAGAACCATGGGGTTTTCTTCCTTGAATGTGTCCATGAATCCCTGCTCGCAATTCCTTGTGTCAAATGTTTCCACAGTTTTGTTATACACTGTATGAACTGCCAATTTCTTTAGTGTTAAACCTGCTAAATGCTAAGCTAATTTGATCCATTTATTAGTATTCATCTGATAGCTTTAGTTAGTCTTCTAAAGACTCTTAAAAATGGTGAAAAGTGCTGTTACATAATGTGTACTGTAAAGTCAATCTCTGACGGGCTTCAGAAACTGCTGCAGAACCATTGGAAACTTCACTCATCTCTGAAACATGGGTTAATTCTGGAATTATATTTATGTTTTACTCCTGTGTCATAAACCATTTTATGTTTAAGAACCGAAGGGTAAAATTATAAACAATTTAACTTTTAAGGGAAGACAGATATGCGGACAGTATTTGTCTTATGACTGAGGTTTATTTTCTGCTAAAGGGCCCATGGAATTGTGAAAAATAGTTATTTTCCTATGACAACAACATTCAGCACATAGAAAACACTTGTCATAAGTGTATATCAATATGTTTTCCAAATGTATCCATTAATTCATATCCACTGATTCTAAGCTGCAGAGTGATTAACTTATTTCTAACAGTTGCACAGAGAAGCTAGAGTAGAAATCCAATCTCCTGAATTACAGCTAGATACTTCTTCTATGAGAGAACTACAATCAAGCTTTTTAACCGTAATGACAGCACAGTGATCAGCACAATATTTAGTACTGTAAGCAGGTTCAGAAAAGCATGAAAATATTCTCCCACAGCATGACAATCTTCTTTAATATCTTCACTCTCCTTCAATGATTTTCTGAGAATCTCCTCTTTAGTTTCTGATCCAGCCACAACAGACTGAGCTTGTAAACAGAGAGGAACAAGAAAGTGTCAAGACTGCAGGCCTAAGTTCACTCAAACCTTCTGTTTAAAAATTAAATACTAAATTTCCTGCTTCTGGGGCATGCTGTTTTAAAAAATGCACAAAATACTGAAAAACAATAGCATGCCCAGTAATGGATGAAGTAATGTTCAAATCCCTGCTGCACAGTGTTCTGTCACACCCTTTTCTCTGAATAAAAATGTGGGCCATGTACCAAGGAAATACAATATAATAAATGCATATGAATAAATAAAAGCTGATTAATCTGGAAGTATGTACTTGCCTTTCATTTCTTTCTTCTCCTATTTATTTCCTTCCCTCTTCTTCCTCTCTGCTTTCATTCTTATGTTCATTATATCTTTCTCTGCCTTCATTTTCCTTTCATATATGTTCCCTCTTTTCATGCATATTTTTACCTTGTCAAGTCCTTCCGACCATTCTGTGGACCAACATCAGCCTTTTTGACTCACAAAAGTGTTTTACTATCCATTCTTGATTTATCCTTCTAAGTACCTTTCACTAGATCTCGCTGAGTAGCAGAAATGGGTCTAGGAATACTCTTTAGCCTGAGGCCACATGGCATGACACGGCTGGTGATTATACACTTGAACTCTCCTTCCTTCTTAACACAGTGGCCGTATACTGACTGCAAGGTGACGGACAAAACCCTGACTTCAGACTACATCCTATAGGCTTTTGCATCTTTCTACTTGTTGCTTTTCTAACCCAATCTACATGCCACACTCTCCTCACCTCTGCTTTGTGCACAGTACTTCACGTATCTATGACAGCACAGGTTATTGCATCCTATCCCTCCTACCTAAGTCCCTCAGCTTCCATGGAGAGTGCTAGGTGCTCCTGCTTGTCACCTGCAGCTCCTGCCACAGTCCCAAATTCAGTGGCTCCTGGCACCTCTCCTCCATCCACTTAACACTGCTTGTGTTGGTGCCAGACAGCCTTTGAAATTCTCTGAAGCCACCTCTAGCCTAGGGTTCATAAAATATAACACAAACATGTAGCACAGCATACAACTACCTATGACATTCATCATTTACAAACCCTTTGTTGTGAACCTTCCTCACCAGCCCTCAGAAAAGCCAAGATAAGATTTCAACCACACAGACAGGTAAGAGCAGGCTGCAGCATGGCTTACTGGTGTATATGTGGGCCAACAGTTTAACAGGACAATGCTAGAAGACTGTGCCAGAAGAAGCCCAACAAATGGGTAGAGCTTTCACTAACAGGACCCATGCCATTCCCTAGACTGTGACTGGGAGTTGTTTTGGAGACTCTGGCTAGTCTGGACAAGAACCAGGCTGGGGACTGTGCCAGCAATCTAGCAGCATTGGACAACTGCGTACCGGTGTTCAAAAAACTGCTGTGGATTGCTTTAATTTATGTGTTGAAATAGCCATTTAGGTTTGACTCAGATGAATTGCCTAGAGAGTGAATGAAGTGTTTTTGAATTACATCATGTTTTGAACTAGTGGAATTCATGGGTTTTTTTAGAAGATAAAATCAAATAGGTGGAGGATTTTTTTTTTAGAGCTGCACATTAAGTTGGAAGTCTTGTTCCTATTCATTTTAATTAGACATCTGAATCTCTTAAGTGGTTTTTAAAATCAAAGCAATTTTTTTCAGTTTGGCACTAGAGATAGCTTCTCATTCCTCATTAAAATGTGATATATTGTGTTTGTATGTAAATGAGATGGTTTCAAAGAAAAGTTTGCATGATGCTTTAATTATGGGAAGTAATAGGCAACTTAATATGAAATCTGTCATTATTTCCCCCTGCACTCAAAGTCTACTTTTTTCTTTTTACTCAGTTTTTTCCCAATTTTTAAATTATTTATATGTATTTGCTGGAAAAATGTCGTGGGAAAATGGATTTTTTATTTTAACAGAGCATCAGCTTGTTAATGCAGGTACCTCCCAGGTCTTGCACATTATTGTGCCAATTGTATGTTAGACATTATCAATTGTGAACCAATATTAAGGGGCAACCAGGTCCTTTTTCCTCTCTACACCTTTGTTCAATGTGTCAGTCACTGTCAAGGTGCTCTTCACCTTTGCCTGGTGATCAAACTGATCAGATCAGACTGCTGTCTTTAATCAGCTGCTGGGCCAGCCTTCAAGGAAACAGAGAGTACTCCTTAGAAGACCAGTCTGGCAGAACATATCTGACCAGAAGTTTGCTCTAGAAAGATAATAGACCAGAGGAGTGTTATTCAGAATCCATTTTGATTCTTCAAGAGCAAGACTACAAGAAATAACATTTTTTACTTAAGGCATTGCTGTCATGCCAGTGTGCCAGGATCCAAGAGATCTACATTGAAATTACAACTGTATCCCAGGTTAAGGCATTTTTTCATTTCATTTCAATTATGTCTGATATCAGTTCACTGCCTTCTTAAATCTGATCCCAGCTTATTTCTGAAGGGAACTGAAGATAATTCTTTGCTATTCCAGATGCTTGCCAGCTTTTTTCAAGCTGCTTACTTCCAAGTCCTCGTGCCTCTGGTTTAGTGGAGAACTGAACTCCTATGAGTGAAATGATTGCCTACATAGATATGTGCTACTGAGACACACCAACATGTACTTGAGGTTCTGTTTCTGGACTTTACCTAGCCTCTCAGACAGTTAACAGTTGCCTTTCTGATTTCAGACAAGAATATATCTCTTCCTCACTTTCTTTTAACAGCAGAGTCACTATAAAATCCTGCCCTAGAAGTTCTAACCCTGATGAGGGGAACCATTTTCTGGTCTGTCAATATTTATTGTCATAACTTTCGTTTACACATCTTACTCCAGACAGCTGAAAAAGCAAGGTAAGTGGACTACTAAATTCAAGAACTAAGCTGTGAAAATGTGGTTACAGAACACAGCAGGCACCATAGATCTTCTGTAGCACTTAAAACCATTTTAAAGATGGCTACTGTTCATTCATAGTGCAACGAGGGTTTGTTCTAAGTCTTTCTGTATCCTCACAGTAAAATGATAATTTTCATGTAGATGCATGCAATCCATGCATCCGTTTGCTTTCCATCTACTGAGCAGGCCTGATAACAGCAGTCATAGTCAGTACTATAAAATGATATTGGGTCATGCTATATGCTATATATATACATAATGCAGGAAACACATGTAGCACATTCATGCATGTGCTTATATGTACCATGTGCTACATTTAGCATACTTCATTCCATACATAGAAAAAAATCCCCGAAAAAAGAAGGAAGATCACTGTCATATGAGAGGAATGGATTCTGAATCATAGATTAAGGTGGTCAGTTTTTTACCATAAACAGGACTCTTCCTGCCTGTTTTTTTAAATTCTTTTTACACTTCCATTATTTGCAGCAGGTATTGAAATCTGGCAGAAGGTACTTCTTCTTTTTATCTTATAAAACTCTGTTAGTATTTTATCAAAAGGCAAAATAACAGGAACAACTGTCTTTCAGAAATCACTCCTAGATTCTGAGAAATATGTACTTATTTTTTATAATAGATATTTGAATTTTTATATTAGATCATTAAAAAGGATTCATTAATAGCCTAAATTCAGGATTTAAATGTATGACTGCATAATGCAATGCACTGATTTAAAGCTAAACGTAAGAACAGAATTAATAATGCATGCAAATCTAGAGGTTGTGTGAAATGAACCTTACTCTCCCAAGAGTATTATAGTTGAAATTATAGCATAAATGAGAAAGGGAGTGCAAATTTACATTGAATGTTGGTTCAGATACAAGTTAAAAATCTTCCACAAACCACTGGAGATGTGATTCTCATTGGTAGAACATGTTTGAGATTTTTTATCAGAGAAAAGGGAAATGCAGATAGCATGCAGATGAAGGTCCTGCTTACCTTACTTTAGATGATATGTTGAGCAAAGGAGCTGCTAAATGCTAGAATCTGGCAGATTCTAGAGAACACAGATTCCAGAGTCACCCTTTTGAATTGTGAAGGTCCAAGAGTGAAGATCTGATAAATAAATAAAATAAATGTATATATATATATACTTGCATAGCAAAGAGTTGAAATTTGAAAGTCATTCTGAAAAGAAAAGTGAAAAGAATGTTTTATTTACTCTCAAAAAACAGAGGGTAACACATTAAAAAGTTAAGAAAATAAGAAATCATTTACTAAGGTGATGTGGAGCTTGAGACAAATTAAGAAGTGTGAGAGAAGGGCTAGGAGGATGAGCTTTGGGGCATGAAGCAGGTTGGAGGGTGGCAACATAGTGTATAAGATTCTCAAAAAATGATGAGGACAAATTAAGAGCTATTGCACTAGGGCACACCTGAAGAAGCAGAAGGAAGCCATCCACATGAACCTGAGATGTAGGGGGAAAGCAGAAGAAGAAAAGAAAGCTGTGGTGGTAGTAAAGGCTCTGAAGGAGAGAGAGAAAATATAGTCAAGGAAAAAACATGGAAAAGCAGAAAATGTGTATCTCATCCTCATCCTTCTTTATTTCATCTCTCCCATTAAACTTTTTCTCAACAAATTCATTCATTGATATTTGATATGATTTATGTATTATGAATTAATGAATGTTAAATTGAGCACACACTTACGGGTGCTTCTTTCCAGGAAGGAGGAGCAATATTTGTTCAAGCAGCTTGGAAAAAAAAACATTCTTTTTCACATAGTAGCATACTGAAATTCTGGTAACTGCCAGCAAAAAGCTACCAGCTGCTGATTTTTGAGGCTGAGGCCCTTATGCCCCTATGTCCTTTATGTGGCAGTACTATTTTGGCATTACAGCCTTCTCAGTTCTAACCCTCTTGAAGCTCTTTGCCTATATTTCTTTTATCAGATAATGTCAACAGGTTAAATTATGCAAATGTATTTTCCACAGCATCTCTCTTAGCTCCATTTGGCTCTGGAAGTCTCTGCAAGACACAGTGGAAAGATGTCTAAATTGCTTTTACTCATAATGTCTGAGCTAGTTCACTGATATGCATCCCAAGAGTCTATGCCGGACCATGTCACAAGCTTACCTTAATTCCCTTTGCTTTTAGGACTTACTGCCCTACTCCTGCACCAAAAGTAAAATGGTAACAGGAAAAAGAGGATAGTCACAAGGTTTATAAAATATTGCTCATCACAAACTAATAAAATCAATAAAATGAAAACAATTACTACAAAAACACTTACTAGATATCATTTTAGGGCTGCATACTGTGTTTCTGTTGGACTACAGTAGTGGCTCTCAACTTGAAGTGCTAAAGAATTGTGTGTCCCAAACTCACCTCCTTACTCCCTGCTCAGTGCTTCTCATGGCACCAGGAATAAATCAACTGATATCCAGTTTCATAACTACACCCTCAGTCTCTATTACTTTACACAGTTAAAGGCTTTCTCTTTTTGTCTCACCTTATGCCATTTTCCCATGTAAGTTTAAAAACTATGCCCTTTCCAACAGTGTGATATACAGCTTTGCTGAATGCTGCATCAGTTTAAAATAAAATAGTCACAACCAAGCTATACAAATAATGACTAATGTTACACTCAAGGCTCATGATCATGACAAAATATCTAAAATGACAATTGGCTTGCAGGCTGTTCTGCTTCTCCACGTACTCCCATCAGATTGCTGCTTATACAGTGGTTGTTTGGCAGACGTGTCTCAATCTACAAACTGTGCACTCAGGAAGGACTCCTGGTTTCTCTTGCCATCTCCTCCCTTGATTTGATCTCTTGCTTCTGTTTGCAATCCAGTTGACATAAGTGGGTGTGGAAGATCCAGTAATACTGCTGCTAGGACAACACCGCACATGCCTGCACAAGCTACATGCAAAGTGCTATTTGCTGCCACTGGCCCAATAGTAAAATAGTCTTTCCAGGCCTATTACATACTTTTCACTCCCCAAAGAAAGCCTTCAACTGTCAACAGATTAAAGGCAACTTCTCTTCATGCTACTTATCACAGGTAGAAACTCTCTTCCCTGCCTTCCTACTCTGCCACCCTGGAGTGACTGCAGTGTCTCTATCCATGACTGCAGCAGTTCTGTGGAAGCAGTTCTTCCCATGAGTTAGCAACAAACATATGAAGGAAAATGCTACCCATTGTTTGGATGTGCCAAAATGAGCTTCTTCACTTGTAAGGCTGATAAACTGTTTCCAAATATTTTTTCTCTTCAAATGTCTGTGTGAAGTCCTGCTATGTATCTACTATGCTCATATCTAAGTTACTATGAGGAACATAGAAAGGAATACACATGTAAACTCATCTTCAGACATGCACACATAAAAATCAGGAAAATACCTTTTCCAGGCTCAACTGCAATAACTGGCACCTATTTGTTGCTATTCCATTTACAAGCATGAGTCTTACTTCTTCTAAACTTACAGATAAAGATGTACAGGAGCCTGGAAAGAGAGGAGGAAAACAGAAAAACAAACATGCAAAGGCCACAAAAAATGAAAAGCATGTAATGTGTGAGAGCTGAATTTCTGAATACCGTTAGTGCATCAGCTGCCTTTTTCCGTCCTGATTGTCTGTTTTTCAAAGAGAAAGAACTACACGAATGGATCTTAGAGTACAAAATAAAAGTAATCAAATCAGTTTTTGACATGTCAGGAAGGGAAGAGATTTCTTCAGCTTTTATACTCTAATAGACACATCTCTGTTTAAAGATCAACCCACTAATTTAAATACTAAATAAGACTCAGATTTGTCAGAGAGGCTCACAGATGGTTGCAGAACAGCTTTAGAAAGCTTACAACTCTTCCTCTATAGGCAGATCTCTGCTGCCTAGTTTTGGGGTTTGCTGATTAATCACTTCAGCAACAAACACTGAGAAATCTTCCCTGAAGTGCTGTAAACAAATAGCACAAACAGTTCAAACAGGCAGAGCAACACTGGAGATCCACTGTGATGCTCTACGGAAACAGTTTGTTTTGAACTACTGAACAATCCTGGTGACCTGGAAACAGAGAAGAACATCCTTGCATTCTCATCCTGAAATCTGACATCTGTCTTATCTCCAAATGATGACTGCTGACCATGTTATTCAGTCCTGATGCATTTAAAATATGCTTTACAACTCCAGAGAGCCTTCAAGCTGCTGGACAAGTTGTCAGAGAATGCTAGACTTCTGTAGTAAGCAATAAGAGCTAGTGGGTGTGTGTGCTAAGTGTGGAGATTTCAATGGTAACAGCATGCGCTAAATTTCGGGAGCATAGGCAACACAATCCACTTTTCCTAAGAAAGTTATTCTTAAATATTTCAAAAATACTCAAAAAATGGAAAAATCTAACTTCCTTAATATTGATAGTGTCTGATTTATAATCAATGCTGCAAACATTTGAATAATGGAAAGGTGCTGTGGTTTTGTTTCTCAGTAGAGTGCTGATTACAAATTACTCCTTGGTAGTAACCTGGCCATTTAAACAAACAACTTTATTCAAAAAGCTTCAGTATTTAAAATGAGGGCAACCGCCAATTTTTATGCTCCTTCAAAAGGACAGAAGACATTTAATAGTATTGACTCACCATGTAACTTAAATGAGGCCTTACACTTGAGTCTAAGCTTAAGGGAGACTATTGATTTGCTCTATCATTGTAGCTTTTCTGTAGTCTATTGGTGAGAAAGACACTTCTAGCAGGCAGTTCAAAATAATTGTGAGTGGCTCCTGCACCGAGCAGATTCTTGGAAGAACCTCTTCCTGACTGCATCCTCCTAAATGGGAACATTGAGAAACCAGGTTGCAAATGATGGGCAGAATGTTTACCTGTCTTTGTCTATAAAAGTGCTACTGATGGAGTTTAGGAAGGCTAGGGATCAAGGAGTGTTGTGTACTCTTTGGAATACATATCTACTGTTCTCCCTTCAACCAATGCCAAACCTCACTCCCAAATTGCTCAGAATTAATCCTCCCACACTTGAGAGTGACAGATGCAGGTTATGCATGGGTACTAAGCGGTTTGCTGTGGGTTGCTGTTAGATTACATCTTGTGATAATATTATATTTGTTATAGATTTTTATATTTGCCTTCTTCCACTGCTTTATCATGTATTTAAAAACAGAGAAACCGAAAAGTTGTAAATAGGTTGTAAATAGATCAGTTGTTGTAAATAACGTTTGTTGTAAATAAGTTGTAAATAGATCATTCCTATAATACACAGTAAATACACACTGCTGTATGCATTATTGTACACTACATATAATAAATACTCCAACACTCACAGCTTTTCCCCATAGGAGAGGTGTTCCAGTCCACCAATCATTCCTGTGGCCCTCTTCTGGACCCACTCCAACAGGTCTATATCCTTCTTGTGATGAGGACTCTATAGCTGGACACAGCACTCCAAGTGTGGTATTACGAGAACAAGGTGGAAAGGGAGAAACACCTCCCTTCACCTGCTCGTCATATTTCTTTCAATGCAGCCCTAGATATAGTTGGTCTTCTGGGCTGCAAGTGCGAGAGCACATTGCTGGCTCATGTCTGGCTTTTGGGTACTGACCAGTACCCCAAATCCCCCTCTGCGAGGCTGCTCTCAATCCCTTCATCCACCAGCATGTACTTGATACTAGGGATTGTCCTGACCCAGGTGCAGGACCTTGCACTTGGCCTTCTTGAATCTCATGAGGTTCACATAGGCCTACTTCTTTAGTTTGTCCAGGTCCCTCTGGGTGGCATCCTGTCAGACGTGTCAACTGTACTACTCATCTTGGTGTCATCTGCAAACTTGCTGAGGGTGCACTTGATCCCACCATCTGTGTCACTGATGAAGATATTAAACACCACTGTTCCCCCCAATATGGAACCAACAACAAGCAAACTGCCCTCAGTGAAAGATTCATCTGAGGCAGAATGACAGAAAAGTGAGTCTGGACATCAAGCCTCAGCTCCAGAAAAACAAATAAACGGAACATGAGGATGGGCAAGGAGAAGCAAGATCATATGAAAGAAATACTCTACCCTCTGTGCAAACTAGGGAGCACAAGGTTTATTCCAGTCTGTGATCATGACAAATCTCAGATTCCCTAAGGCTCTATTTAAACAGAATTTGGTAGGATCTCAGTGTACTCAAATTCCCAGGCCATGTTGCATCCACACTGTAGAGGCTTCAGGATCTATTCAGAATCATCATTTGCACATAGTTGAAGAAATCAAGTACTCCTGCATGCCTAAAGCAACTCAGTAATGGAAGACACTATAACCGGTCCATTCATCCTTCCTCCCTTTCCTCACACTCTCTAGGAATACCTTGGTTACTTTTACTGTTTCCTCTTCTACCCCATTTTCAACGCATACACTCAAATGCTGACCCCTGTTTTGTCTTCTAGCTCAAAATAAAACTCCCATTACCCTCACAAAAATGTATGTTCAACTCACGTTCATGCTAGACTTCAACCTAAAAGTGACATTTAATTTTATCAGCACTGTAGGTTCCAGTTTCTAAAATTGAAATGTTCCACCAAATCAACAAACTCTAACTTTCAGTGTTTCCTTTAGCCTTGTTCTTTTTTGGCAGGCCTATCACATACATGTTGGCCTTGTTGAAAGACCACAGCTATGCTAGGCAAGGAAATTTTCAAGCCATGAAGAAGCTGTTAGATATAGCTTATCTGTGGGGCAAGCAGTTTGTTGCAATACTGATATGTGAAGAAAGCTCTCCCAGATTGTGCAAGGATTGTTTAACTACCTGAGGTGCTTAAATTATAAAACAGAAGATCAGTAAATAGTTTCCTTTGTTTGATAACTCTCGCAAATGCACACTCACAAATTGTTGGGAGGAGTGTGTGGGAGTGGGAGTAGCACTACCCGGAGGAACGAGGTATTCTCAATGTGAGTATGGTCGTTCTCCTTTATTAAGCAGAGTTACACAGCTTTTATAATCTCGGTTTTAGTCACGAGATATTCACGAGCAAAGCACACAGTGAATACATATAGCTAATTGGTTGCTGTCCATGCGTCCTGACATATGGACGGTACGCCTACTTGCGGTTAGCGAGTCCGGCTCTTATCTTCCTTACAGTTGCAGATGACCCTTATTCGCACGCTGGGTTGATCACATCCACAAGATCATGGCCGCGCTGGGAGAGCCAGCACTCCACAACAAATATTAGAATATTTGTTTTTATGGGATAGATTACAAAAGCATATACTGTTTTGCAGTTAATCAAAGCATTAGAAAATCAGCAACTGCAAACACTGGAATTCTTATACCAATATGATTTGAAATTGAGCATTATTACTTTAACATTGTGTTACAGATTTTAATATACAAAGGTACACAGATTTGCATGACCAGAAAGGCTGTTATCTTTTTAGGGATTCCCTGGAGTTCTAGTTTCCTGCAAGAAAAACTGACCATATCAAGACTATTGGTCCATGCAGTCTCCACATCCATTAGATCAGGGCCGTATGTGCCCTGAAAGCTGAACAAATTTATTATTACAGCAGAACCAACTGACGTTGAAATCAAAATGTGATTTTTTTACTAACTTAAAAGAGAGTTTGAGCTGATTTTCAAGGACTGAAAGGGATCCAGAAAGAAAAATTGAACAAAAATTGTGTAGAGAATATATAGACCCTCTATACAAAACAAGAAACTCATTGATATCTACATGAATATGAACTGTCTTATTATATTAAGTATTGAATGATGATGATGGGAGGGTGAGACAGTGTGTCTCTTAGGACAGTATGTCCAAATGCTCATGAAGGCATCTCTTCGTCTCCATTTAGCTCAGTGAAATGTAGCACAGGATAGTTCTTGTAATAAAAGTATTCCTAATGAAGATTTATAGCATATAACATTTAAGTAATCAAAGCACATTTTGTTACTATAGTAACTATAATCCTCCACAGACAATATGTAATTTGTCTAAAATAATGCATGCTGTTTTCCTTCTAGATGCTGTCAGATAATAATTTCATTCTTCTTCTTGTCCTTGTGTTTAGAAGAATTTTCTTTTAATTCTTTAAAGGAGCATCTACTTTAGAGGAGATGACAGTGACTGCTTATTTTGCTGTGAAAATAATTTTGATGTCCTCAAGAAGGTAATCTTGACAGCGCAAG
>NW_010189435.1:0-3404 GCF_000695765.1 Mesitornis unicolor | reverse complement strand
GGACGTGCGTGCCCACATGTGCACCTGTGTGTGGCTGCATGCACCCGTGCGTCTGGGTGGGGGTACTTGCGGGTGTGCACGGGTGGAGCAGAGAGGGTGCAGGTGTGGGGTCATGTTGTGCTGTTGTTCAGCAGCAGGCCCATGACAAACTCGTGCAGCTGCAGGGGGGCTGGCGCGCCCCTCCCAGTGTGGACATTTATCCGCAGGCATGTGGGTGCCTTGGCTCGCACAGCAGCAGGTGCACGCAGAGAGGACGAGTAATGCAAACACGGGCCATGACAGCCAGACAGACCACAGCATGGCAGTACTGGGGTGTGGCTGCGACAAAAGACTGGAAGGAATAGGGTGAATTGAAAACAGATACTATTTCCTGCACAAAGTCTCTCGAAGATACGTATTTTATTTTCTTCTAATATTTTTACTCTTTATTATTATTATTATTTTAAGCTATTAGTTCCTCCCCAAGCCTAAATTTTATTTTGTGATTGAACTGTAACCTTCTCGCAATTTTACAGTCCATGTGACAGTAAATGTAGCATACAGGGCATGCACTTTAGCTAGCTCTGCTGTGAGACAGAGGTGACATGCAGCCCCCAGGGTTATGTGCAGGGGCTGCGGCAGCTTTGGACTATGCTGGGTCACAGGGCTGCAGGTCAGTTTAACTCGCTGCTCAGCACCCACTCAGCTACATGGAGCCCGTTGGTGCAAACAAATGCTGGGATAAGCATGTGCAGAAGGTGATCAGGACTGCATGTGAAGAGGCTTCTGCTGCCAGCCCCACCACCTCACTGGCCCATGCAGAGAGCTCAGCAGGGAACATGAGGACATATAACTCGAACCATTTTTCAGCAGTGGAAATGGGAGTCTTGGCTTGTCAGATATCCTCAAGCTTGATCATGCAAGCTCAAGCAGAGCAGAAGCTGGTGTGACCCTCTCCTCTCCCAAGTCCTACATCACACCATGCCTCCCTTATGCCTGGATATTGCAGAAGCTCATCTGTCATACCACTCCACACCATTCCGTACCCCTTCTCCACCAAGCAAACCGCAAAGCCATGCACTTACACTTATGAAGGCAGCAGTACCCAGGCAAGGCCAAGCACACCTGTGCCTCTGCTGGGCTAAGCGTGGCTTACATGCCTTCATGTGTACATATGCCTTTGCTTTGATTGCATGTGCGCCCTAGAAGAGTGGCAAGGAGGCGGCTGGTTGCAACAAGTATGTGTTACGTATGTGTCCGTGTATGTATTAGACAAATAGTATTTTACCCAAATAGGAAAAGTGTGATGATGGCTGAAAACTTTTTGTGGGCAATGCACCCTGCCTGGTATGTTCTTGCTTATCTGCTGGCCCAGAGAACTTATGTTTTGGGACTTTTTCACTGCCAACATGGGATGCAAATAGTCCCACACATCCTCCCCCTCAATCTTTTGACCATGAAAGATGTTTTCTCTGACACATAGGTCTAGGAAGTGTAGTAGCTGAACTTGAACTTATTCCTGAGCTCAGAGGGGAAAACAAGTTCCTGTCACTCAAACAAGGAGTTAAAAACCAGTATTGTAGGATTTGTGTATCAAGCCACAAAAGACAAGCAGGGAATGACTGAAAAAAAGAAGCCATAGATGGATTATAAATTTTCCACACATACTTATTTAATAATGAAAGAACAGAATTGGAGCACAAGCAGCTGATCTAGTAAGTGATGGGCTGCATTAGGAAGAAATCACACAAATGAAAGCGCTACAGGATTTCAGGGGCTCTGGGGACATCCTTTGTGGAGTTGCTGTTTTCTAGTCACCAGCTAGAGATTCCTATCGCCTGTGCTGCTGAGCAAGCCTGTGGCACCCATGCTCCACCCAGCAGAGTGGGGCTTTTCACCTGGTAAACTCTGCAGGTTGTGAGGGGGAGCAATTGCACTTCGGTCCCATAGGGCTTTCCTGAACAGGGGGCTCTTTTTTGACTCCCCCACTGCCATTAGAAGTAACTCTTCTTGGCAGCAAGCATGTCTTCTTCCTTCCACAGCAGTTCCCAATATATAGACTTTTCTCCATCTCCACACTTCAGCATCTCCCTGCAACCCTGTAAAGCACTTCATGTATATACACACACATATATATGTGTATGTGTATGAGTACACATGTGTACATATACAGGTACCTAGACATGTACATGCATGTGTACATGTACATATACATACAAATGTACACACCTGTATACAACTGCAGTGTACACATGCATGGTGAGCACGCCTTTGTGAAACCACAGCCATGTACACAGCCCTGCCCAATGATAAAGAAAAGGCTGCCAAGGCTTGGTATTACTGGGTGAATTTAAAACAGCATTGCTGTGTTTAAAGCCATCCAGAAAAGGAAACCCATAAATGAGAGTATGAATGAGAAGATGTCAGGAGTGTTAGCACTTAATATTACTGGAGCGAGGCTGCATTATTTGTTGCTGCGGCAGAGCACTCCTCCCTGCCCCCTCTGACAGACCCTTGTGCACGCATGCACACACGCATGCAAGTTCATTTCCCACTCATACGAAAAATCAGCCTCCCTGGCACACCCTGCGCCCTCATCCCGTAGGTGTCGTGCCACAGGGCCATAAATGCAACAGCAAAGCCTTCCTGCACCCCAATTAAGAAATAAATAATTGCAGCGAAGCCCCAGGGAGAGGAGGCGGCCACTGGTTGGGTCCATGTTTTATTGATCGGACCGCTGTGATGAATCAGCCCCCGCGGAGCTGGTGTCTGGCTGCAGACAGGCACTGGCCACTGCACAGAATTACAACAAGCCCTGGCATCCCCAGGCCAAGGTGGCAGAGCGGGGAGGTGTGGGGGCTGGTGGCCGGGGGTGCCACCATGCAGAAGCGTGAGCCATGCTCCCTTGCCAGGTGGCCAGTGGCTCCCAGCTGGAAGCACAGCGAGGGATGGAATGGGATGGGGTTGGCAGCTGGGGTTGAGCTTTTCTGCTCGCTTCAGACCCTGTTTCTCCAGCCTGGGTGCTGCTTAGGGAGAGCTGCTGTGGGAGCGTTGGGTGGGAGGGGAGGGTGCTGAGAAGCGTCTCTGGCTGGAGAGAGGATCTGAGACAGGCTCCCATTAGGCTAGCAGGGGGCTTGCCCAAGCGGGAAGGTGGCTGTGCCCTGCAGCCCTGGCCCCCTGCTGCAGGAGTGCAGCAACACGCCTGTGCCCCTCCTTTTTTGCCCAGCCACGTATAATCTTGTATAATCTTGTCCTGTTTTTCTCTCCCTTCTCGCACCCTGCAGGACCCGGCACAGGGAGAGTAGACAACGGCTCCATGAGTTTGGCCGTCCCACTGTGGCTGCTGGCAGCATCCCTGCTCTGCCTACTCAGCAAATGTTAATACAAATCAGAATTAAAAATAATAATAATAATAATAATAATAA
>NW_010189434.1:0-38399 GCF_000695765.1 Mesitornis unicolor | reverse complement strand
CAGAGCAATGGGCGGGGAGGGAGCCTTTGTGGTGCTTAAATCGCTGGTGATGATCATGCTCCTTCCGATTCATTACCTTGGTCGAAAGTCGATGAACTAAAGCAAAGGTCAGCTAATTATACAGGGAATCGGAAAAGAAGTAAGCGTTTAGACACTGAGAAGGAGGAGTAATGCCCACCGTAGCGGTCAGAAAAGGGACGGAGATAAAATTCTTTTCGGGTGCTAATACATTTTGCTTAAGAATTACAGTGCTCCGGGACTTAGTTTCTGAAGTGACAGGAAGGTGCTTCAGTGCCCTTCGAACAGCCCTGTTACAGTTTTTCTCCTTTTGGCATGCATACTTCCGTGAACCTGTACATAAATACATGCAAAATAGGTATGCATATGTTCAGCGTTACCAAAAGCTATAAAAGAAGGCGAAACACCAGGCTGTGATTTAAGGATTTAAAGCCTCTCTTTGTCTCCGGGAGAGGAAAAAAAGATAAAGAAAAACCCTCGTTGGCTCATGATTAGATTATACAGCTTCATTCTTCTTCATTTTCTCATCTTGCCTAGTTTCATTTGCACGATCATGTGATGTCATTTACAAGCTTTGCAAAGTAAAAAACAGATCTTGTACTTAACCTTTGCATCTCTGTGCAAGATGACCCAGTTGCAGCAACGAGGTAGTTAGGATTTATTGGAATTTTTTTTTAGTGATTAACAATGCTAGTGTTAGTGGATATGATAGTATTGTTTACCTGTACATTACCACTGTGTGCTAAGTACCCATTAATACTCAACTCCTAGTAAAGGCAAAATGCACAGAAATGGTTTTTCCTAAGCATTTTCTTAATTATTAAAAAAAAAAAGTTAGATGTCTGATCTAATTCCTTCACCCCAAAAAGCCTGAGAAATTCAGGCCACCACTCTCCTCTGTAGTGCATTGAGGCAGAGCAAGATTGAGAATGCTGCATGCTCTGTACTGTATGTGGTTACAGGGGAAAATTAAAGATGTATGTGTGTGCACATGTATGTATAATATGGTTATTACTCTTTCGGTTTCTGCCCATATGGGAATATCGTTTAGGGGCTTGCTATTAATTTGAGGGAAGGCTAAAAGAATGAGGGGAAAGGAAATGTGATTGTAGAGGCATCAGCTGCAATTTCTTAGAATGCATTTTAAAATCACCCCTTTTGCCAATTTTTAAAAACACTACCTTGGACCCAATCAAAGGGTGATGGTGTAAAAAGGCAGCTTTCTCAGGAACAACCAGTCTTGTTAAAGAAAATGAAAGATGAAGTGGTGGAGCTGCCACTTAAAGACTTCATAGGGAAGCCCAGGAGCCTCTCCAGAAGTTAAGTAGCTGATTTTACAAAATGAAGGATGTTACATGTCTTAAGAAGACATTTCAGAGTGTTTACTGGATAACTCTAAATGTCTTTGCTTTTCTGTGTTTATCAGAAATTCTACCATCTGACAGTGTTTTAAAACATCTAATTCCTTTTATTGTTAATTCTACAGAGAGGTGTTCTCATT
The DNA here is from genome assembly GCF_000695765.1 of Mesitornis unicolor. Lineage (NCBI taxonomy): Eukaryota > Metazoa > Chordata > Aves > Mesitornithiformes > Mesitornithidae > Mesitornis > Mesitornis unicolor. Next base: position 36,880 of record NW_010189434.1, on the reverse strand, counting down.
TGTTCCTATAAACCTGACAGAAGCATTTCTTGTTCTTTGGCTGAGCAGGGTTGGACACAGCTTCTGTAGCCCATCCCTGCATTTCTAAGCATCAGTCAGAGGGATCTGGGTGGTGGAGGGGGTTCTTGTTCCTTGGAGCACCCTTCTCCAGTGTCCCAGCCCCTGCTGGCTTAGCCAGGTGAGAGAGAATTTGATTCTCAGGCTTGATTCTTCAGCATTTGCTCCATTCAGTTTTACAGTTATTCTGTTCTAGTCTAATACAATTGTATATAAACGTTGCAGTCTTTATTGTGACCTCATATCTGCTATTTTTGTTCCTTTGTCAGCTTTTTGTAGCATTGTACCCGTTAAAAAGTCAAAAAGAGCTTTTAGGATAGGTCAATTAGTCAATTCCCAATGAAAGCATTGCTCTCTAATATTGTGAATCAGAAGTGTCAAAGAAAGGAGAAACAATCACTTTGCCTGGACATTCAATAAATGTCACCACAGTCCTCGGACATCCACATCCTCCCCCTTTAGTCCTGGCAGCGGCTAACCCTGCCAGCAGGGTTTGCCCTCTCAGCAAGTGCTTTGATTTTTTTTATTCTTTCAGTTTTCCTTGAGTCAACCCAATTTCAGCTCATAGTACAAAGCAAGCCAAAAGCCCAACATAGTTGGATACTTTCCACTCCTTTTGAGAAACCAAACCACAATCTCGCTGCTAACACACCTCGGGTAATTTTGCTGGGATTTTGCTTAGTAGTATGATGTCATGTTGTTTTAGTGGACTGTAGTGTGCTTCACAGAGACATAAATAGAATTCCAACCAAGCAATTAGCTCACCATATTAAACAGAAGGTAGTTTAGCACAATGGTTTTTTTTATTATACTAAAAGTGAAAATTAAACACCTTTCAAGCTTGACTTTTTCAACTTCAAGTTGATTTTTTTCAACTTTGCTTTCTGACTCTCATTAAATTCAGGAAGTTGAAAGATGGCTGAATGAATCGAAAATTTAACTGTGAGAAGGAATAAGAAAATAATTCTCTGGAACGTAAAGAGAAGTACGGAGAGAGACTGATGTCCCCAAATGTCACTCCTAGGCTGCTCAGCACTTGCCAATGGTCTCTGCAGCACATGGGTTATTTGATGATTTATGTTTGTATCTCCTTGGTCCGTTTAAGGCAGCAGCTATTGCTTTTGTTATAGCTATATCTACCATGCAATCTTTTATTGAAGGAAATAGAGTAGCTCATACTGCAATGCCTCTAGATGACAAAAACATGGACTGTCCATGGGAAAGCCCACATAAAAGGAAGGAGATTGCAACTTTCTCAGTAACTTTAGATGAAGAAAGGCAGTTTCTTTCAGAATCTAGGAACACAATGAATCATGTGTGAAGTGAAAATTGCACGCTGAATAAGAAGTTAAAAGTGTAGCCATATGGATGGCTGTCACTATCCTCATTCAGCCCGCCCTTCCTGCAAACACCTCTTTAGTCTCTGTTGAGCTGAGCCTTTTATTGCCCCTCCAGTTCCTCATTCAGTTACCAAATGGCAAGTACAGTGTGTCCATTTCTTCTGGCTGTTTCTTTTACTATGCTCTCAGGATCTTGTTCAGGCTGTTTTCTGATAAATCTAAGTTGATTTTTTAAAACTGCCAGAGTAGGAGCCAGGAGGTGACTAATGAAATCTGCGTGTTGATATGTGCATGTGCTTGGAAAGAAAAGGCAAAAATGGGGAGGGAGTAGGATTGATGTGCTCCTAGGCAGAACAAAAAGAGCTGAGCAGGATGTGTAGTGGTTGTGCATTTAAGGACCTGGGTTAGCATGCTGCCAGAAGGGATTTGCCTTGATGAGACTTATGACCAAGATACACGCCAATGATTTAGGAGGAACAGAGGCAATCTGAGTTTGAGGGAATAGGGTAGTGGTGGCAGTTATTAAGAAAGTGATAGTTTGGGATGGGAAAGTGCTAAAGACCTTGTGGTGGAACCGTAGAGGGATTTAAGAGGTTAAGCAGAGGGAGTGAAAAAGTGCTTCAACAGCAAGGCTCCTGAGCAGGAAGAAGAGAGTGTGGGAAATGAGGGCTTTGAGGAAGAAAAGTTGACATGTTTCGAAGGTGAGAGCTGAGGTAGAGCACCACGATGGCATGTTGCCGCAGCACGTTCCCTCCTCCAGTCTTTTCTCTCCAGAACATGACATGGCAGCAGGGACATGCATACTGATCTCTCACTTCTGAGCTAGGCTAGCTTCTTTCAGTCTCTGCTTTTCCATTGTTGCTGAAGTTCATGTGCACGGGATTCATTATGTCCATGGGCAGAATTATCAGCTCACTGTTACTGGAGTGCCAGACTGCGGGTGGGATCAAGCAGCCTTTGGTGAGTGAAGATGCCTGTTGAACTCCACAGGAGCTGTCACTCAGTAAGAATAGCAGGACCAGAATTGCCACACTGCAGTGATATCACTTATACCACCATCATGAGTAATATGACTAAAGCAACTTTGAAAGATGTGCATATGATGTATAGGTAGCATTTTATCTTTGTAAGAAAACTGCAAAGAAAGTCTTATTGGTGTAGGTAAAAGTAATGTTATGGCCTTTTGTTTTTTATATACCGAAATTGCTATTTCTGTGTATAATTGTAGTAAACATTTTTAGGGATTAAGGTAAATGAAATGGCATTTTCTTGGTTAGAATGTGCTTATTATGTTGCAGAAAAGTGTTATATTTTGATTAAAATATCAAATGTAAATGTTTCCAGATGTTCAAGCATTGTTACACAATGTGATATTAGAGGTAGAAGTGACAATGTCTCATCTTCATGTTGTAATTGCCTTTTTTTACAGAGAGATTTTTTTTTCAAATCTGTTTTAATATCACATGTTATTTTATGTTTCCTTTTCATTCATAAATTTTCATATAGTTCTAGTTTTCTCCTGCTCTGAGCATTTCTTACACATAACAGAGACATTTTCGTGTTCTAAGACTGTAAAGCATAGCAGCTTTCTCCATGTCTTTAAATTATATAAATTTTATATTAGCTTTCAAAATTTCCAATATGCTCCATCATTTATTATCCCCATCAGCTGCCAAAGTGTTAACATCAGTTGGAATAAAATGAATAACAAAGCAATTTCAGTCAGCATAGCGGTTAATTTGCTGTGCAGTTAGATATGCATATTAAGAAGTGTGGTTTCTATATTATTATTTCTGTCAATAAGTGAAAGAGACACACAGACTTCAGCAGTATTGCAGACAGTCTGGAGCTCTATAATCAAAAGTGGAATGTTGCTCATGGATTTCTGATAAGCATCTTTATGCAAGCTCTACTGCCTTAGTACATGCACAGGTATTGATTGACTGGGGTGCTTTTACAAGAGCTAAATAAATAACAGCACTTGTTTGTCACTTATCAGCAATACCACTTTTGCCTGAGCCTGCGGTGACCATGTTTTTCTAGATTTAAAGCATGTTTTATTGTCTTTTAATCAAATACTGTTTGAAATAAGTTATCAGAAGAAATTAATTTAGCATTCGATACAGTGTACTTCCTGCTGTTTGTGATTTTCAAAGATGGATTTTTTCTGATAGCAAGAAGTTGACTTGGCTTTAAGGGGAATTTCTTTCTGTCGCTTCATTTTAGTCCAGGGGAGAACTCAGGAGACAAAACTCTGATGTACAGCTGCTGTGCCCAGTGTGAGTAAGGACAACCAATTCTACAGTCCAAATACTTTCTCAGCTTTCTCACACTGATAGCCATTACCATGGTTAACCATAGGATGATATGCTTGATTCTTAGATTTTTACATGGAACACGTAGTGTAGTTCACAGAAGTTAATCTTTTGTCTTCTCATTGGTCAAAGCTTACAATAATTCTTAACCTTTCTGAGGAAGCAAGATGACATTACTGACCTCTTTCTTGTCTTTCCCCAGTTTCAGTTAATTTATCTCTCTGTTATTAAGTTTGATGTCCTCAGGTCTGTGTCAGTATCTATAGCAAATTTTTCTAAGCTAACAACTTCCTTTCTAGTTCGTAAATACAGTGTAGGCAGAGCTGATAGATCTTGCTGTGATAATAAGTTGACTTGTGAATATAGCTGTGATTATAAGTAGAATGGAACAGTCTGATTTGATGAAAGAAAGTGTATTATAAATAACAACACTCTTCCATAACATAGAAAGTAACAAACATAAAGAAGAAAGGCCATGTACTCACCATCATTTAGACATTTTTTTTTTCTGAATAGCAACATGGATGTCTGGAATTAATTTCCTCTCCTTTTTTTTTCTCATAACGCTATCTACATTTGTGTACACATACATATCACGGATGTTTCGTCATAATGAGAAAATGGTCCATAGTGTTAAGCTGAAGAAGAGAGCGTTTCTTTAAGGGTTGAAAATGTTAAAAAAAACCCAATGATGATATTCATTAACCACAGATGTAATTGGTCAGAAAAATATAAATAATTATCCCCTTCCTCCTTAGTTGACAGAAAAAAATGAGCCAGTCAAATAGAGGGAAAGGAGAAGGGGAGAACTAGTGCTGCTGGATGTCAATCCACAGAGCTGGTTTAACGTGGTGGGGAGAACGCCATGCTTAGCAGGATTCACCATCTCTGGCCCATGATTAGTGAATCACTGTAGAAAACTGTAGCAATTGGTTCTAAATTTCTCTGAACACTAAACTGAACAAATCCATCAAAATAGCCTAGGTTATGGATGTGACTGGCCTGCACACAGTAAGTAGGGTAAATGTCAAAAAAGCTCTACCATTTCTGGGGTTTGGTTGATAAGAAAAATGTACACATACAATAGGTTCATGGTATAGGATCCTGGATCTCAGAAGGCAAGACAAGGTTGAAGCTGAGGCAGGGCTTACCTGAAGGAGTGAGGAATGTGCATAGTCTACATAACTAAACTGTAAATGGCACAGTGATGAGTCTTCCTTTTGAATACATAGATGGATGACTCTTGAAGAGCTTGCTGCTCAAGCATGGAGAGACGGAGGGCTCAGCAATAAAAGATTTGCTCAGATCATTCTGCTGTTCTGGGGCCTTAGTGGGGGATGCGCTCAGACACCTACTCAGAAATGACAGAAGTGTTAACTCTTTCTTTAGCTCTCTTTCACTGCAGCTGTATCTGCAAAGAAACGCCAACATGCTTCTAAAGCAGGTTGACTGCTTGCCAAATGTGTTATTTTATCCCTGCATATCTGCAACAGAGTTAGAGTTTCTCTAATTTACCTCATTAATTCAGCTCATCTGCAATCATAAAATAAGGAAGAGCAGAGAATGACTAGACTCAGAGAAACTTAAAAAAACTCTGAGAAACTTTCTCTACCTTAAAGAGGGGCCAGATGTAGTCTTAATCCATGTTTGCATTGCCGAATCTCTAGAGTTGCTTGACTTTCTCAGTGATAGCAGCTCTAGAGCCCTGAGAAGCAGGTGGAAAGGAGATGGGGAGAAATGGCCATGGGCTTGGCTCCTCCTTGCTGACCAGTAGAGATGAGGAGATGTGAAGGAATTGAGGGCTAAAGAAGACACCTTCTGAGTGTTTGCCTGGGCCAGATTTGCTCTTACTGAGGTCAAGCACAACATTTCCACTGCATGACATGATCTGTTGTGCCTCTGTCAGATCTGATATCCCTCATGCACGCAGCACTTCTGATGCAGTCTCCCTCCACCAAAACAATGCTTTTTAAGCTGTGAATGAATTATTTTAAATAATAGTGCAAACATTTTTTTTAAATAGGCTTGATGCAGTTAGTGGATGCATTCACTTCATTTCACATGAAAAGAATTATGAGGGCGCTTTCAGCAAAAATAATGAATTGCCATATTTATGGAAAACATATGAGCATGAGTTGAATCATGCTGTTATTTTGGGTTTGGATATTCAGTGCCCACAGAGAGGGGTTTAGGAATTGTGACAAAACAACAGTTGTGAGATTAGCCCCTTTGGCTGTGTCTAAATGGATGCATCTTAAAATCCTGGTGTCCCAGTTGGTCAGAACATGCTGTGGCTCCCATCCAACCCCCATCCTTCCACCCATGGTCTTCTCGGGCTGGTTTGTCTGCAGTTTGCCTTGCTGTGGTTTTTAAATCTGCCTGGGGCATGCACCCCAATCCTGGCATTCATAGCAGCTCTCAAATACCACTGTTGTTTATTCTAAAAAAAAAAAAAGGAATAAAAGAAATGCTGTGAGTGACCATCTTCCTAGATAATCTATTATATCAAGTGAAGTTAAATAAAACATTTTATGGGCGAGGGAAGGTGGGGGAGAAGTCTACTCGTTTTTTTTGCTTGGAAGTTTTTCCAAGTGATTTTTCATTGCTTGGAAATTCTGCTTAAGTTGCAGCAGTCTGACTGCTCACTTTATGCCCTATCAATTAGAAGACTTTATTTTTCAAGTACTACAGTTAACAAACATGCAACATGCATTTGTTAGAAATTGTTGGCTAGAATGTGTTGTGTATGAGGGTACACAGGCCAAATGCTCATTTCAGCTGTGCTGACTTCTTATAGAAAACCAGTCATTCACTAAGATTGAAGCCAGAACACTTTTTGTAATGGTAATTTTTAACTTTTATAGAAATCTTATCACATTAGCTCATAAAGTGTGCTTTTCATCACTCAGCACAATTTGACAGCTTTTGCTGTTGTCTGACATGAATATAGTAAAATCCACTGTACTGCATTTAGAGGGAGAAGTTGGTGAAGAAAGAATAGTAACAACATCATTTTGCAGCAACAACAGCAAAAACAAACGTCTTAAAATGACATGTTTGGATAGGTTTCTGTGCAAGACATTGCAAAACTGTAGTTAAGCATGTAGATAAGAGGAGTTCGTCTGCTAAGAAGAATAGTGGCCTGTAAACATCTAACTCAGATACTTAAATTTCAGTTTGTAGCTTGCAGTGATTTAATGAGGTGTATGATTATCTAAATGAAAATGCAGTTTTTATGTAAGTGTACAGGAGCTTAATTTCAAACAGCCTGGGGTCATCAAAGGTAAATAATTAAATGAGGAAAAATGTGATACATCTGGTAGATATCTATAGAGGCAGTTACTTTAGATATGGCAGTTATTAACACTGATATAAATCACAAGTGACTCAACGGAAGACTCCTCAGGTACTTTGTATTCATTGTACTTACAGGATAAAATCTGTCTGTCAGGGGGCTTATGCCTTAGACTTTGGGAAGGTGGGTTTCAGTGCAATTTGTGTCTCTCATATGGCTTTTGGTGACACTTGGACTAGGGACAAGTGTCACTATTTCAGTACAAGGTCACTGCTGGAGAAGCGAGAGAGGCTCATCCTAAGCAGGTCATAGCAAGTATGGTGTGAGTAATTAAATATGTCAGGATTTTGCAAATATTTTCTGTTTGTTTCAAGTCATTGGCTTGATCTCTGCAGGCTATTTAATAGTCAGTCTCTCTTATTTGAATTGGAAGAAAAACTAAAAAATTATATGTAATCATATGCATGTAGTGTGTGGTGGTACTTTTGTCTTCTGTAGGGTCAGTTAATTGCTAAATTATAGTTTGGAAAAAAGGATAACAGGGTGGGGGGTGGAGAAAAGGAGCAAACTATTGCTAAATGATACCTAGCGTAAATCAGTTCAACATTGCTAAAAACCGCCCCCCTGTTTCTAGCTGTCATGTTGAAAAGTGGCATACGTAAATTAACGCTTGTCCTGCATAAGCACTGGTGTCTCTGCGGTGCCACAGCGTATCTATGCAATGGGCTTGTCTAGAATGGTTATTCCCATTTCACAGAGAGGAGCTGAGGCATGGTAAATTAGCTTCTCATTTGTGTTCCCTCTTGAATGATTCAAAGAAATCATGCAGTGGTCAGATTGGCCATCTGAAAATTCCCTCTGTGTCTCTTGTGCACTTGCCCATGATATAAGAGACGTATCTGGGGCACGGCCAGAGTGTGTAACACTCTGTTGTCAATTGGCATAGCTTAAAGCAGATTCCATGCTGGTTTAGCGTATGCCATGCCTCAGTCGTCCCTCCATAAGCAATTCATTGGGTAGTGCTTTTCCCACAGCTGTGTGTCAAACCAAAAACTAAGTGCAGCAGAGGTTAAGGATTATTCTGTTCAGCCTTCGCTTGTGCTTGTTAATGAATAGCCATCCAGTTTATTTCAGGAGTACACAGCTTTACCTATCTAAATGTGACAAGCATCTAACCATAAGTCACACAGCAGCCTGAAATGGGAAAAGGAATTAAAGACTCGACGAGTTGTGTATTGCTGTTTCATTCTATTGTATTGTGCTAATACTAAGACCCAGGACCATTAAAACAATGTGTTAGTTACTGAACAAATAGCATTCTTCTTTCCTTCGGTGTGTAGGTCATACTGTGAGATTAAGAGAACTGATTTGTGAAAAAAAGAAAAAGGCTGATGCAGAGAAATGGGGGAGGGGAAGAAGAAAAGGAAAATGGGTCGAGCAGGCAGAGCATACCTTTGTTTAAGAAAAACAGATTTTATTTTCTCCATGCGAAAATTTGTGATTTTTTTTCAAGCGGGAATATTTTCTTAGTTACTTGGTTCGGATTTTATAGAGCTATTTTAATTATTTTAGATGTAGAAAATGCATAAAATACTGATCTTTGTGTATGCCAGTACACCAAGCATAGAGCTCTCGTGCCTTCACAGATAAGACTTGTCTGTCTTTTAGTATAAGTCAAATCTTTCCAAACTACCTGTCAGTGCTTACAGTTTTGGGGCCATATGGGGGGCAGTTCCCTTAAATATTGTTTTCTGCTTGTCTTGTAATTCCCGTTGCTCATGGTATCTGATGTCAATTAAGTGAGAAGGGCAGTCATAATGCATTGAGTCTAGATTTGAACTGGTGGCTTCACATCATGTCATTTTGTTTTACAGATACTGTTTGCCATTTAAATGTTCCCTCTCCATGTAATTGCTCTGGATGTTTGAACGTTGGCATCAGTGGGCGAAGTATTTTCTCTCTATTCCATAAGTGAATGTGAATGGGGTGAAGATTTCATTCAGTGAAGACGCATCTAGCTTTGTTTGAAAGGATTTGCTTTCATATGTTACTTTAGGACTGTTAGGATAATTAGCAGTTCATCAGAATTATTTCACAGGCCATTATTTGAGAGAATGACTGGGACAAGGCTTTTCAGTTTGCAGTGAGTCTGTGTGATTTACCCTGTGTAATGCCAATAGATGTGAAGAATCAGCTGTCACAGAGGGAAAGTCAGCATTAACTTTCTTCCATAATTTCATGGATTTCTTTTTGAGCAATACATAATGTCGTGTGTCTTTTATTTCTTATCTTAGCGGATGTTATAATTTTTAATTTATTTGTTTGTATCATGGTGGCGTCTCGAAACTTCAGTGAGAGGTTGTGAGCCCATTGTGCTAAGCAGATGGATTGAATAGAAAAAGACAAGAAAGCCGAGGAAATAATCACTCTCTGCTGCTGACAGTACTCTCCAGGGTAGGTTTCAAAATAGCTCATGAGCTGTGTAAAATTAATAAGCTGTTCCTCATGTACTGAAATCCTCTTTCATGTTGCATTGGCATGAAAGATCTCTGTAGAGAGGAGGGCCTGCAAATAAGATTTGCCAGAGGATGGGGTTGAAGATTGTGCCTCAAATTCCAGGTTTTACTGTGAGTCCAATGGATGAGTGCTCTCTAACAACAGACATAATAGAGGTCTGTATGGAATTTGTTCACTACAAAATCTCAGGGTCACTGAAGTCCACTTGGTCCTTCAGAGCAAGGTTTATTAGGCATAAAATTTGAATCAGTGTCACTGTTTCTTTAGCATCTTTATAATTTTCTTCACTCATAGCAGAAAGAGAGGAGAAATCAGGGAGCATTACTCTTGTCTAATAGAAACTTAGTGTTAATGAGATATTTTAGTAGCTTTTTGAGATACTAGGTCACTTTGTATTCTCTGATATGGGAACATATTCTCTTGGACTCCAGACTTACAGTGTGGCCTGAAGGTTTTGATTTTGTTATGGCATTTTAAAAATGTTATTTTTTATGCAGTATATGTTTGGTGCAGTAGAAAAACTAAAAATAAAGATGTAGCACTGAATTGTAATTAGAAGGGAAAAAAATCATTACCTGTCATGGAGAAAACTCAGAAATAATAAATACCACTGGCACATTTTACTGCTATCACAAATATTTATTCAGCACATGTCCATAGGCTCAATTTATTACATCATATTCACTTAAATGTGTTTATGAAATGATCCTTCTGCACACACACATTTTATCAAATTTTAGATTCCTTGATTAATGGCACAGACTTTTTTTGTTATGTGGCACAATCTGTCATACCTCTAACCCAATTTTGAAATAAAGGTATTCTTAGATCTTCTTATAATATGGCTATTATTCTTGATACAGATATACCACTTTTGCTTATTTTCTTATAGAATGGATTAAGATTTACTAGTGATGTATTTCCTAATAAACACATCTGGAGGACAGCTTCTTCCATTATTTTAGATATACCTTGTCACATCTTCATCAGAACCCATTAAATATTCTTCGACAGTCACTTAGCAATATATAAAATGTTTCTTGCCTTTGATTTCAGCAGCAACATCAATCCAAATGTTCTGGAGTATATTGCATAATTGTCAAGGAGTTAAATATGTATGATGAAGGTATAGTCATTTTTTTACTGGTGTACATCTAATGTTTATAGATAACCCTTTTAAAGAAGTCTGGATATATTGCCATGTTCAACCATTCTATCTTAATTCTAAATCACCATCATACTACCTTTGTGTTTTCTTTTGCAGTCAGACAGTCAAAGACCCTGTAGACCATTTAGCTTGCAGTTTTGTGATTTTAATTATCTGATTGAGTGTATTAAATTCTGGTAAGGGTAAAACCGCTTACAATTTCTTTCTAAGTTCATGCCCTATTAGTAGTTTTCTAGGAAATGGAAACCAAGTTTGTAACGGATTTGAAAGGTCAGGACTCTCCAGTTCCCTGCTTTTCCTTTGCATTTCAGGCTTGAGTCTTCAGGTAGTGTCATGCTGCTGATTCAATGTGTTGTATTTGGTCAGTGAACTTGTTTTAGTTGTATTTAAATATAAACAAACTGTTGCAGATTCATTATTGTAGTCCTGTGAATAGTCAGTTAATGAAGTTAAAATTATTTATCTGCTATGTAGTATTTATCACAAGAGTAAAACAGTGCAGGTGAATACAGTGTATAAATGCAGGTAATGTTCATCTAACCTGGATCAGAAACTTCTAAAAAATTAGGTCCTATGCATTATATGAAAGTAAAGTAATCAATCAACAATAACAACCTCTTACAAAAAACAAAACCAAAACAAAAAAAGAGAATGAGGCTCATAGCCACAGGCAAACTCATGTAAGCTGAATGCATTAACCATATATGTAACATTCAATACTATACAGAAGAAAAACCTCTGGCTTCCTCCTTGGAAGACAGTATGCACAAGAAATTCTCTGTGATGTGATTACCCAGATACTCTGAAAATAAGAAAATGTTATATGGGTTAACTTCAACATTGTATGAGGTTTCTACATACCGTGTATAAAGCAGTGATTGAGTGAACCAGGTTCTCACCTAACTCATGCTGCTGTCAGCCACGGCTTTCAGGCCACCAGGCTTTTTTTGTTAGGCCTAGCTATGAGGGGTGTCTATACCAGTAGAGACAGAGGGATGCTGTTTGACTGTGGTCTAGTATTAGGTGCCAGGAACTTCTAGGTCAGATCCTCTCCTAATAGAGGTGGTTGGAAGCTGTGTTTTGCAGTGTTTAATGGACATACTTTCCAGGAAGATTGCCAGTTCAGCTTGATGTCTAAATTGCTTTTTACACCATTTGTACTGGCAGATCTGTTGAAGATGCAGGACCTTTCAAATGTCTGTGAGCATTATCTAATCAAAGGTCTGATTGAACCATTGGATAAAAATACGTTGCAAGCTCCGAAACTAGGAAAATGTTACTGGTATGTCAGCGAGAGAATGCTCTGCTTTCAGCTTGACCAGCATCCCCAACTGGGAGCTGTGGTGGGAAGCTAATGTCACACAAGGCATGGACAGTCCTGTTTAATTTAAGAAAGCAGACAAAGCATCTTCACTGCAGCTGAACTGCTGCTCATTTTATGTTCTTGTGAATCACATGTAACAATAGTCTTTAGCGAACAAAAATTGTATGTGGTAAACACTGTTGCCAAGATAGCCAAATGAATTATCCATGAGGTGAAAGGTTTACATCCTGAAATCTTATCCAGGTACTTTAGCAATTTAAAAGATGTCATTTTATACATATTTCTTAAATGTTCCATTAAATTGAGAACTCTATATAAATGCTAATTTAATTAAAATGTCTTTGCATCTTAAATATAAATGAAAACAACAGGCTTGATGCCTTGCTGAAAGTTTGCATGGATATCTACTTATGCATAATTTTTCTTATCTTCTGCAACATTGTCTTTCTTTTTTTTCTTTAAATGAACAATACACAAGAACATTTCCTGTCTTTTTTCTTTTAAGATTTCCTATAGTAGAATATTTTTGACAGGCTATTTTTGCTTTCAGAATTAAAATTTCCTTCACAAATGGTTAGTAAGAATAACAAAACACTGTGTTTTAACTTGGTAGGCATGACGATGATACCAGTTGGCATTTAGCTGTCCCATATACTAGTTCATGCATGTGAAACAGAGTGATTATACTTACAATTTTTGGTCACTTACCCAGTTCCTATTGGGGAAAATTATTTTAAATTGAAAATAGTTATAAATTATTATTTTTTTCTTTTGCCAAAAGTTCTTTATTGAGAGAAGAAAGTAATGCTTTACCTCTTAGGTAAATATGCTTTTCTGAAAAAGAAACACCTACGTGAGTGCTAAATCAGTCTTGAATCATTGTGGTAAATGTACCAAGTGGGGACCCCTAAAGGAAAGCAGAGTCTGCAGGAGAGGCTGGAGTTTATCCACAGGAGTGTCTAGACATACCAAGATACAGCAGTCTCTTCACCAATATTAGCCGCTTGCTAAGAGAGTTGCCTGGTTGTGTGATAAACCTTCAGCTGTCTTCAACTATCATTTCTGGCAACCTGTACTGGATTCAAAATTATGGCCCTTTACCGTATGATAATCTGCAATCATACACACACACAAATATGTATACACATGTGTGTGTGTACATTTTCCTTTTAATAAGCCATTGCAAGCATTAAGACAATGGTGTTACTATGCTTTGTACTTCTTGGTTGTTAAAAGAAAAAAATGTAGCTATTGCAATGAAATTTTAAATGAGGCTGGTTCTGATCTCAGACATCCTAAACAGTCAGACTCTATTTACCTGTGTTTAGACTCTGTCATCTTAGCTCAAAAGTTGCCCTTGTATATAAAGGCATGATTTTAGCTATCTGCAAGTCCCACGTAATTGCATGAGTGTATTCACATAGAGTATTAGGCCAACAGGACTGGTGTTAAGCAGAAGAGAGGGAATGGAGATCATCCTGTGCTCTGGTGCACTCCCAATGGCACCTGTGGGAAGTCAGTTCCATTATCAGTGGTCCTCAGGCTCCTCATCTGTAAATTAAGAATTCCTCCCTGTCTCCTGCAGGGCCGGTAACGATCTTGAGTAAAATAGATTGTGAATGCAAGGATAAGGAATAATATTCTGCAATTGTTATTTAAAAAGGGATTTATATGTATTGCTCTTAGGTCAGGCACTTGCAACATTGTCACCTGCTGCTTTAAAATATGACTAAGCTGAAGGGTCAGTGAGAGCATCAGGCTATTTTTTTCTTCAGAGATTTTAATATCTTGTTCAATATATGGCAAGAACCTTTCATCTCCAGTTGTAAAAAGCCGGTTTTTGTGTGTGTCTGACAATAGAAGTCTGCAGAATGTAACGAATTGTGAATCTGGTTAGTCATCTTTGATCTCCCATCTTTTAGGCGTCAGTGGGAATGATGCGGTAACTGCTCTGTTCATAAAAGTCCCATTGATACAAAGACATGTTTGAGACATCAAGCAGAATTTAGATCCAGATCTACTATGGCTGAATTTACTAGAAGTAAACCTGTAATTACAGCAAGGGGAACAGAGCAATAATGGCAAATAATTACTGTTTCCTGAAAGGATACCGCTGCCTTGTGTACTGTGGTCAGAAGGATCTTTTCATCTTTGCTCCTCTAGCTCAGGAGATTTTAAAGTGCCTGTATAACCTAAAATTATTTTTTACTTTTTTCTGCTTCTATTCACAATCAACTTCTGTTGTCATGGGTATTTAATACAATCCTCTGTATAGAGGAGTCATAGTCCTGATACTCATTTAGTGAAAGAAACATGAGTGTAACTTGTGTACGTTGTTCAAGGCTCATTTCTATGCTAGGGTCAGATAAAGTGATTTTTACACAGCCAATAGGATAGAAAGTACTGTTTTCAGGTTCCATAATCAAGACAAATACAACTGCCTGTTGCCATGCACCATATATTTTCCACATTATAATAATGGATGCAGTGCTGCCACCTGCTATGTCAGGACTTCCAGCTAATTGGAATAAGTTATGTGTGTTCCAGTTACTCTTACGGTCTATAAAAGGCTGCTTTGTTCTAAACTAGATAATAATTTTTGATTAATTTCCTTATAGTAGCAGCTATTGCTATACTCTGGTGAGAACCATTGTTTTTCACAAGCACAGGTGTTTTCTGCACATATGAAGGCTTTAGAGATGGTTCTTTCTACTGAGTTTATGCTGAAGCTACCATTTGGTGTCAGTGATATGACCCAGATCCAGGTGTAGTAAATCCTGAAAGGGACATGAATAGATGTGATTGGCAGTACCACCCACTCATGTCTGTTGGTTGAAAAACTGGTATGTGCCCTGCTGCTTCAGCCTAGGATCTGCCATAGTTTCATCAAAAGCAGTTACATCCTTCTGTTGCTGGGAGATGGGTTCAGGATGTATGAATCAGAGGTGAGACAACTGCAAGGGTAAAGAAGTACCCTTGAGTGTGTGAGATGGGCTTTGTGCGACATGGCTCACTTGACCTGTTGGGAGTACGGCAGATCCGCTTCTCTCTCAGCTTCACCCAGCCAGGTGGAAATTGTCTCCAGGATCTTAGGAAACATATAGCCTTGTTCCTGTGTTTTCTCTGAATTTTTCTGATTTTTTTTTCCTCTCAGTGGTTGTAATCTTGTCTTAGAGGATAGCTGTGACATCACAAATCAGAAATGTGGTACTTTTTAGGTGAAGTTAATTTTTATAGTATAAATCTTAACTTGAATTGGTACCTCATGATTGTAATCTAGGTCTATGTTCATTTAACAAGAGCTGGAGCTGTATGAATACCAGAGCATAGTGTGTACAACTTTTAAAGTAAATTTCCCATAGTAAGTATTTTATTACTTTTTAATAGTGCTAGACTCCTGGATTTTAAGCATTCTCTAATACTCAGAGTTGCAGATTTGGCATGCCAGTGTAACAAAGGGGATCAAGTGTGTGTGATCCATTGCTAATCCTGTGCTCAGTCTGAAGAGCATGTATTTCAGCTCCAGCAGGAAGCCTGACCTCTTCAGAGAGCAGAGGTTCTTGCTTTTTCCTCTCAGGTGCCTCATTTGGTCGCAAATATCAGCCAATGTGTGCCCCCCCTGAAGCTGCAGGTTTCATTCTTCAAACCTTCATCTTCCTTACTTCAAAACTAATTGGAATGGTCTCCTTTCTTGCTCCCTTTTCCTCCCCAACTCTTCCAACCTTATTTTTTAGGTGAGATGATAGGTAATAGCAATAATATCCTCAAGCATGTAAAAAAGCAAGCTAACTATTTTGTAAAAGAAGAAAAGAATAGTATGTGATTGTGTGCTATAAAAATATGAGAAAATGTGAATTCATATTTTATAATAAAAATGTTTAGTACTCTTAGCTTTGTCACGATGACAATTTCCAAAAAAAAAAGTGACTTTGCACTGGGTAGAAAATGGTAGAAGTTTTTGTGCTATAAATCTCTTTCGTACCCCTCCATGTCTCATCTCAACCTCACAACAATGGCAGGTAGTGTTAGTCATGGCTGAATAGTGAGGGGAGCCTTCAGAAAGCAATCTTCAGTCTTAGAGGCTACTTGTGTCATGAAGAAAAGAAAAATTCCATACTAACTGCTAGTGAAAGTATTTGTTACTTATTTTGGGTATCTCCATCAGTTCATTGGAGAACCATAAACAATTTTGCTCATTTAATAACATCTTTTTTAAGTATAAGACTATAAGAAATGTATAGAATATCTGAAATGAGCAAGTTTATATATTACATAAACACATTGCTTTACGAAATGCAGCAAGATAAACTTTTGTGCTTTTTTTTCCTAAATGTATCCTAAAGGCAGCTCTCTTAAACCTGTAAATTAAGTGAATGCATGGAAGGACATGTGCAGGTTGGGGAAATAGTCAGTCTTGTTGATTCAAAATACACTAACTGAATAAATATAAATTATATATATGTTCTTTTTTCTTTTCTTATATGTAGATTTGTTTGTTTTTCTTTCATTTCCTGTATGTAGTCAGTGTCTGGTGACTTACAGTAGAACTATAACTTCAACTGAGTATTGGTTAGTGTTTTTACCAGATGTTTCTTGTTTGCAAACCTGATAAGACAATTGTTTTAAGGAATTAGGAAGCTGAGTGCATGAGCCATCTTAGCAAAGCTGGTGCAGCTAATTAATTGCTAGTCCAGCTGGTCTTAGCTTTTTGGTACAGTAGGTTTTGTCACATGCAAATGTCAGTAGAAATGGGAATTAGCCTGTGATTGATTGTGTCTTGACTATATAATTCATCATTTTCCTTTAAATGTGTGTTAGTCAAAGACTTAGTTATTTTTAAGAACACCAAAGGATCTGAGAGATGCCCTTTGATAATCTCTTAAAGTTTACAAGTATCTAAATCTACTAATAGTTTTTCCTCCAAAAAAGGTTTGCCAAAATGGAGGAATCTTGGTAGATTAATTAATCTCTGCTCTTGCTGAGAGAAGCATATATAAACTGGAAGACTGAGTTGCAAAGCCTCATTTTATGTTGAAAACACATATACATTTGCAGAGGAGTTTGGGTTTAGAAGGGCCCACACCCAGCCTTCGCTTTCTCAAGGATTTTTTGAAACTGTTCTCATCAGGAGGAGTTGGGAAATAAAGATTGGAAAATTAATATAAAAATAGTTAGATTCTATTTTCTCTTCCTCTAGCTTTCCATCTGCAAATCTAAAAAAAATGCAGTGATAAGTCACTAAACATTCCTCACCTCATTACTTGAATTGGGGAAACTTTGAGTCAAAAGTCAATTATCATAATGTGGTGAATGAATAAACGTTTCATCATCTGTATTCTTTTGCAGTTGTATTCCGGTTTGCCACATTTTGTTCCTTTGCTCCTTTCTTCAAACCTTTGCAGTCCATACTTGCCAGGGATTGTATTTTTCAGCACCAGTTTGCTCACAGTGGTTCTAGAAAAAGCTGCAGCTCAAGAAATTATTCCTCTCTGAGGAAAGATGGTCTTTTCTACAAGACCCTGAGGAGTATTACACCTCAATGAATCAAAAGATTCATTCACTTAATTCATATTCCATGATTCATAATTCTAATGAGATCTTGGTTATTCATGCAGTAGTTCTTCATAGATTATTCTCTACTTGTTAACGTATGGAAACACTTGCGGAAATCAGTTCCTCTTGAAACTTTTATTTCACATGCAACAGTTTACCTCTTGTTTACTTTATGAATGCATGCTATGACAAAGAGCAATATAAGTCATGTGAAAATTCAGCTATGGTAATGTATATTGAAGGGGCACTCAGTAACCCCGTAACATTTTGTCTTGCTAATTTTTGTCACCGGTAATTTTACACAAAGAAAGAGACCTATCACTCAATATATACTGAGAGAACACTGAAGTTATGGTGATTCATATATTGCAACTCTGCCGTAATAGAGAGAGAGCCATATGCAGAATGAAGTAATATGAAATGAAATAAAGTGATGCAGGACAAGAACTGACAGTTGCATTACATTATTCAGTGGAACAGAATCGGAAACTGCTGCAGGGGAATGAATACATGATACATAATATGGACCAATATATCATGTAGATCATTTAATATATTGAAAAACTGAATAATAATGCACTATTGAAATGGGACGTATAATGTATTCTGTAGAGAGAATTTTCTTTCAGTCCTCCTGACTTAGGCATGGACATAATGGAATATGTTGTCATGCTAAACACTAGCTGACCTTGCCTCCGTTTACAAAAGGAGAAAAATCTATAAATGAGCTGTTTCGTAAAGAGGACTACGTGATTAAGAAAATTGGTCTCCCAAAGTAGTAGCATCAGGGTCAAATCAATCTTGGACACAAACAAAGAATACACTTTTTTTTTCTCTGAATTTTGTAATAATCTTTTGACAAATACAGTGCTCAAAAAAATCAGAATCATTACATTTAAGAAAGATTTAAGCTATGCACAAGGAGAGCTTATGTTATGTGGGATAAAAGTTCAGTTCACAGAAAAGATTTAATTTTTGAGTGTTTACTCTAGACATTTCTTCCCCTAGTGTTTGGTTACATATACCCTCCATCAGTCTGCCCACATCCAGGATCCAAGTAGTTTATTGAACTAGTATGTGGTATATTTTAATGCCACCTCATTAATTTATAATAACTGGAAGTAAGCTTAATTAAGAATGTATTTTTTTTTTGGCAATAGAATTGAGAAGATCTGGTGGAGTTGCTTACAGTTCAACTTAAAGCAAATATAGTGCTTTGTTGAAACTGGGGAAACTCTCACTAAGGATTATTAAATGCCTTTTAGAGGTGTGAAAAAGATCTCATGTTGTTAACAAATACATCCATAAAGAATTTTCACACATTTATAAACCCTGTTGCTAAACTGGGGAGACAATGTAGGTGACTAAATGCTTCAGGAGATGCATCTCCCCTGAGGCACTCAATTTAAATGCCAGCCTATTTAATGCTTTCTGTAAGAATGGAGGCATAGTTTATAAAAAGAATATTAAAGCATATTTATACCCTGTATATTGGCTGTGGATTGTACTATCAGTAAGTGTAGTTTTTCAGCTATTGTATTTCAGTCACTATTTGCATGGATGCATTCAGCTGTAGAACAGGTTAATCTGTGGCATTTATCTGGGGTGTCTTATAGAAACGTGAGGCTGTTTCACCAGCTGAATGTAATTAACTCCTCATGAGAGTTCTTTAAAGCGAGTGAGTTTATAATAATCCAAACTGAGAGACGGCCTTTCTGATCGAATGATGCATGTTTTCTTGTTGGGGATGAGTAAAATGAGGCCAGAATTTGACAAATACCATTTTTGCGTACTACCATGCAGGTTGAAAAACAAAGAAATATTTGAGTTGTGTACATAGGATACTTTGCATTTTCTAGCCAGTGCTGAATTATAGAAGAAGATACTTGTTCTACGTAAATTAATTTATACTAGGTGCGTGCCTAATCCAAAGACCATTAGAGTCAAAGTCATACTCTTTAGATCAAGGTCCTAAAGGAGAACTCTGTGGAGTTACTGTATGGTCTGCAGAAATCCCAATACAGTAACTCCTAAAACCAGATTGCTTTTTTTTTCTTTTCTGTTTTCATCTCCCAACTTTTGTATTTCCCTTTCCAATACACACTTTTTTTCTTATTCCTATTGCATTTTTGTTTGCTACTGACCAATCCTTACTTTGTTTCTTCCTCTCTCTGTGCTTCATTTTGTTTCTGTTTTACTCGGCCTCTTGTTTCCATCCCTTATCTTTAGGAACACCCTTTTACATTTCTTTTCTTTTTTTGAAGGTATAAACCCTTCTTCTCAGCACTGTGCCTTCAGTTGTGTAACAGGATCATTAGGGAGCATCTCTTTCTATCAGAGCTGAGTCCATAGCCTGCCCTAGAAGCAAAGAGATGTTTAGGCTTATTCATCCAGTTTCAAAAGGGTACTTCGTATGCCCTATTTAATTTGCTGCTTTCTTGGTTCATTGCATTGACCTACTCTGGCATAGGGTAAAGCTTTCAAAAGTGCTGAACTCATCTGAGGAGTCAGAGGGTGTGTCTACATAGGAAACCAGGTGAACTGTGCCCACTTTCTGAACTGTTCAAAAGCCATATGGCTTTTCAGCATAACTCAGTAGCCTCATCTTGTGCTAGACGTGGTTTCTGGATGCCACAAGGTGTGTGAATTTTCAACTGCTAGGAAAAGACTCTGTAAAGTTACCTTCCGTATGATGCAGTAGTACATATAACTTTCAAAGTGCCTAAATTGCTTCAGAAAATGACTTGTTGATGCCCTTTAGAATTTTGTCCAACAGTGTAAATAGCCTTTTTTTAAGGGAAATACATGTATTCGGCTCTTAATCATTATTAGTGGTGGAGTTAAGAAATGTTAATTGGGCAACAAGTTGTAATGTAGACCCACATTTTTATGAGATTGTGTGTGTGGGTTTTTTTGAGGTGGTTGAAGAGTGAGGCAGTTGGACAGGAAACAGGATTTTGTGAAATGACTACTCTGAAAGATACCCAAATAGAAAATATTGTTCAGTTCACTTAAAAAAGGAGAAAATTTCTTCAATACTTTACAAAAATCACAGCAATTTCAATAGGCAATTTGGGGTCAATTTCTTCCTCCCTTCAGGAGGAATGTGCATTGTCTTTAAAGGACTGTGCTGTAATGGAGACCTTTCGTTTTTAACTGAAATCGGTTGAAGGAGATGAAAGATTTCTGGAGGAGTGGGAACAAGATGGACATGCCTGGGAAGCTGGAGCTCCTGCTCCTACACACTGAATGACCTGTGAACACCTGTATTATTTAAAAGTGTGAGGATTAGGGATGTCAATTAACAGAAATCTGCTGGCTCTACTATTCCACTGCTGTGTAAGTTTAGCTGTTATCGAGGAGTCTCATTCATTACAGAACTTTCTACGTATTCTGTAGAAATATGGTTTAAGCAGGGTGCATCATAATTCTGAAAAGTTCATCAAAGCCTTCACCATAGCTTTGGAGCTAACCAACTCCCTTTTATCTTGAATGAAAACCTTATCAGACCATTATATTTGAATAGATATTCATAGTCATAGCAAAGGAACTTGTGGTTGAGTCCATCATAGACTCAACCCCATTATTGTAGTTTTGATATGTTGGCTTTTTCTAGAAGGCAGAACACTTTATTTCTCTATACTTTAGGAAAAAAACCCTGGACTTTTTGTGTGGTTTGTTTGGTAGACCCTTAAATCATGAGTAAAACTGCATGTGAGCATGGCATTGCTGTATACCATTAAATCTGTTGCACGGAGTTCACTAATGAAGAATATGATACAGTAATATTAAATAAAGTAATTATTTGATACAAATTGAGTACTCATATGCCTCTGCATTTTGAACAGGTGCTGTTCAAATATGTTTGGGCCATCTCCATATAAATTAATTTTCCTGAATGTACAGTAGTTTGGGATTTTTTTAATGGCATGTTTTTATTATTTCTGTCACTTCTGGGTTTTTTTAGTGGGTTTATTTATTATTTTTCTCATGCTGTTTAACAAGGTTAATATTTAGTATAAACAGCTTTATTTGTGCAGTGGATTTGTAATTAAATGTAATCAAACTATTATCTATCCTGACTAAACTAAACTGCATACAAAATAGGAATGAAAGACAACTATTCATTCACTTTTCTGTAGCAGTGACTATTATTAGTAGTGGTATAGTAGTTAACAGTAAATCTGAGGTATGTTTCCTGGTCAATATACAGTATACTATTTATATGTTTCATCTTTTAGCAATTGGCATGTGTAAACTGTATAATGGTTTAAATATTTTAACAATAAGTTTTAGGGGCTTTGCTCTCTGAGATGGTGAATATGCTTAAACATAGGTCTATCTCAGGTTAAAATATTGGTCCTGCCTGCAAAATTTGGGAAAGTACTTTAGTGCATAAAGAAGTCATATATGTTATGAAAACATCTGAAGACATTTTTAGAATAACATTTTAGCTGTTCTGACAATTGTTTTACATAACAAGCAATAGGATAGCTACACTTATATTTACCTATATAGTCTTTTTTGTAAATACAAGTGAAAATTAATTCAGTTTGGATCAACTGTGTGTTTTCTAGGGATTTCTTATAATACAAATATCTAACCTTACAGTTTACCTGTAGTTTTTGAATTTGGTGCAGCAAATTCTCTTCAATCACAAGTGTTGTACAGAGAGCGTGGCACCTCTAGGAGAAGGAAAACAGGGATTGTTGTCTTTTCCTTTGATTTTCAGAAATCCAGTGCAGAGAAACTTAACAGCATCGATTCTTGCCAATAAATACAAAAACAAAACCATGCAAGCTTTCTGTAAGATTTATGGTTTACTTAAGTTGTGTGTAGAGGGACATTCTTTCTGCTTTGATACAAAGATACCATAAAATACTGTGAGGGCTTGGGTCACCTCAGAGTGTTACCACACATTTTACAACTCAAGGTATTTGGAATCATATTTGCTGAAAACGTACTTTCATAGGGAAAAAAAAGTAGTTTATCTGAAATAGTTCCTAGTTTGCAACCAAATATTAGGCAGACACATCAACCAAAACAAGTTTTTTTCATCTTATTCTAGTTAACTGTCTTCAAAATAAAGAAGAAACTATTTGAAAATTCAGTGAAGCATGCACAGATTTCCCAATTCTCTCTATGTAGCTGTTTGATCATGTGAAATTAAACCAGTTTCCTGCAGTTTTCACCTACATTATAAAGTTAAGGCTTCCCCTTCTCCTCCCCGCCCCACGCCACTCATTTTTTTTCCCTAGTGATTCATGATGGGAAAAAAGGGGAGAAGTGCTGCTTTGTGGAGAAGCTGAATGTCTTTAGCCATAGCTGGTCATTTATCTCAAGGGAAAATTTCCATGGGGATTCCTGTTTCCTTTACATAGCCTGGCTAGTGAAACATTTTAAGTTTTCTTGGCTCGTTTTAAATGCATTCTGTGCCTGTGATGTCTTGTTGTTATTACGTACATATGTTTTGTTTACATTGTGCATTACATATTTGTTTTGTATGCTCTTTGCTTGAGTTATAAGAGGAATGATCTGTGTTAACAGGAAGATTTACAGATGTGTTTTGAATTTTGCGTTCCAACTGAAAGTGTTAGTGTGCTATTATGCTGCTGCTGCATTAGGCAGTGGGGTGGGTAGTTTTCCTTTCCTAGTGTAGGCAGAGAAAATTGATATATGTATTTAATTACCTGCACTCAGAGGCTGTTATGATGGATTCCTTAAAAAGAAATTATATAAACAATTATACAGAATTGGGACTTTACAAACAAAGGAAGAACTAGAAAGATATTTTCTTCTGAAATAAATCTTGTGTCATACCTCTCTAGAAAGTGAAATTATACTGCTGTGAAATAAATGCAGGTGAGCTCATAAGCAGACCTTTTTTCCTGAACTTGTGTGCTAAACACTGTGCTATTTAGGGATACGTTTCAAAATTAATATGCTCATACTCTGGGCAAGAGTAGTAAAGTGCACTGGTAGTTAATTTCAACAAAGGGACTCCCCAGAGCTTTTCTTATTTTCTTCTCAATCTACCATCATTGAAAGATGAACTAGAGGAGAGATAAAAGACTGTGAAGCAAACTTCAAATAGTGTTTATATGTTTGGCTTGTTTCAGAAATATCCTTGGATTCTATCTGCCATTGCTGCAGGTTCTTTGACACTTGCAGCTTGCAGATCTGTCATAAATGTAGTTCCATCCACAGCAGCACACAGAATTGAGTTTTTCCCATCAGAAGAATAATTCCAGAATAATTCCTAAATCCAGTTTACTGAGAAATTCCACACTGGCAGCTTCCTGCGTTAAAGGGCTTTTCTACAGTATGAAGGTGACAGTCTAATAGACTAATATTTGGTACTGATTCCCTGTGTGATTTGAGGGGGCAACTTCTGTCCTCATTTACTTTGTCCTTATTAGTGGCTGAATTCCAAACCATAGAAATATCCCTCAAGTGGCTTCATAAAAGATGGGAGATAATCTGAGGCAGCTGATTTACTATTCTCCGTTCTCAGTTAGAGAGAAGAGTTACTGTAAAGACGGACCTTATATGTATTCAGATCTGGAGGAAAACTGACATTATATATTTTGTGGATTTTAATGCACATAGTGATATCTTTAAAAAGGTGACTGTGAAACACATTTAAAACTTTACACCACAGCAGCAAAACTGCTGTTCAAGAGACTGTAGTTCTTGCAATTTCCTTTTAAGTGAGAGAAGCATCACTACTGAATTTAATTGCTCTGATTTGTAGCTCATGGACCTTCCAGATGTACTTTCCTTTTAAGTAAACTTTCTTTTTTCTCTTTTTTTCTTCTTCTTCTTCTTTTTTTTTTAATATTTAACACTTTCCCTTTGAGTCTGATACTGTGAGGTGCTGAGTGTCTTTTGGGAAATCAGACACTTTTAACTCCTAGAGACTTTTCTGGATGATAGATGCACTCAGCACATCACAGGAAAGCGTCCCTCAAAGTTCCCTTTGATTCTGCAGAGTGGATAAGGGACAGGAATAATGGTGAATGTGTTATGCCAGGCTAAATAAGCACCTATCTGTAGAAGCATGGTTTTATAAGCCAAGAGATTACTCACACTAGTAATAACATCTTGTAGGAAAACCTGTAGATTACATTATAATCCCTGCAATTTTTTCCAACTTATTCAAACAACTCTTTCCATGGACAGCTGATAATACTGTTTCTTCCTAATACACGTTTGCAATACACAGCCAAAAAATATCACGGAAAGTAAATGGCTTTACTCTGTAACTTGCTTAGTGCATTATTTTCAGTTTTCCCAGGAGACATTCTTCAACTTCAAAGCATACAATACATAGATGGCGTTTCAGTTTTGAAGAGCATCATATTTTTGTTAGGGATCATTTCTTTTTTTACCTTGCACTACACAACTCTTGTCACTAATTGAGCCAGTAATTTCTTGTCATATCATGCTAGGCAGTGTATTTGTTACCTGGTACTCAGTGGCTTCTTCAGTTGTTTATTACATTTTGCCCAAACTTAGCAATTAAGTGTCACATGAATGTTTAATTAAGAAAAAAAAGTGGAGGACGGGATATTCATTTTCAGTCTACTGAGTAAATTTAAATTTCCCATTACCTCATCAAAAAGTCAGTACTTAATATTTATGCAGAAAATGTCATCCTGCTCTTTGTAAATCTGAAACAGCCAAGAGAAAAAAGCTGTTACTTTATTGGAACAGATATGGGAAACATTCTGTTGTTGTTAGAAATTATCTTGTTCAATTGTCATGCAAAGCTGCCTTCTATTTTTTAACTTAAAAACTCATTTCTAATGGACTTTCAGCATGGTAAGTGCTAACAACTGGTTTGTTCAGGAAACACCATTGCCATTTGAGATTCATAATTGTGGATTTAATTCTTTTCCTTTTTAAAAATTAATGAATCTACTAAAGATTAATTGACTGATGTGTACTGATTTGTTTCCTTCCTGTCTGCTCATTTCTGACTAAATTCTATTGGAAAATCAGTATTAGTGGTGTAACTGCATGTTTCTACCTGTAATTTCTGTCTTTTACATGTATGTATGCATATGGAAAGAACTGCGACATAAGTTTGTCTGCAATGTCACTCAGCTTTTTATATGGCAGCAATATCTTTTTTGTGGTTTTCTGCATCCTGCAGAATTCATGGTTTGGATTTTTTTTTCAAGCTTCTCCTTGTTCATACTTTTAGCATCTGCGTAGTTTAGATTTATTCTGAGTATTTTCTCCAGGTAATAGTATGGGTTCCAAATGCTGATCTGAAAATTCTTTACGATCTTTTTTTCATTCAGAAGTACTTACATGCTCACTAGCATGACAGAACTGAACAAGTGGGAGGGACACAAGAAAAGGAGGGACATGATTCACAATAAATGGAACAGAAATTGTTGGAATGACTAATTAATCAAAAGAAATAATACCAAATATATTTGTTGTGAGTGTAACATTTTGCTTACATCAAGATAGTGTTTCATGTTCTGTCTTTTTGTCTAACCTTTCCCAACTCTTGCAACCCAACAAAATAATCTTTTTTTTTCCTGACACTACTAATTGAATTGACTCAAATTTATGAACTGTACAGCCCTGCAAATTTTCTTGCATTTAATGTGAATTTACTATTTGTTAGAAAACATTCCCAGGACACCTCTACTGTTGGGTTCTGATGGCATAATATTTTGCCTGGAATTTGGACTTAATATTGCATTATATTGCATATATAGAAGTGGAATACAAAGAACTTAATTAATTCCCTAAATTCAACAATTAACAAAAAATGGACATTCAAACTGTAGCAAATGAAAACAAAAGTCATTGCCAGATGTCCTTAATCATTAAAAAATACTTCATTTCCTTGCACAACAGTGCACTTAGTGAATAAGCACTTTTGTGCAAACCTAAGTAGCATAGTTGACTTTGTGCTGTTATGCCCAACATGTGGAACAGAAACAGTAAATGTTTTGGTTTTTTTGCACCTGAATAAGTAATAAGTAGGGTTTGAGATGTGGCTATTGTGGGGTAAGTGGGGGGAAAGATAATACAGTCATGATATGCATAACTCTTTTCACAAACATTACCTATGCTACATGCCTATTAGAATTTTGAGTATGAATTTTATTTTCAGTGTCTTCTTTAAAAAAATGTCTTCTGCCTATTAAGACAGACCTGGCTTAGAATATGTGATGTCAATAAGATGATATGAAAAAGAGACTGAAATTGTGGCTAGACCTTCTCAAATAGCTCTCCTATTTCCTATTGAATCATATTCTCAAAATTTTTACTTCTTATGATCTGCCAGGACAGGAATAAATACTCTAAATTATTGGAGAGGACAATACTCTAACTCCTCTGGATTTACATAAAATATGCTTGGAGTTTACCCTAAATCCTTTCGGAGACAATTACAATGATTCAGTCAGTGAACAAGGACTCCATACTACTCACTGTGTTTGTAAGACAGTGCGATTTTGTTGCATGTGTGAATTGTGGTGACCTGTGGTGGCAATGAAGAGTGTGTCTGGATGTCACTGCAGGAGAAGCTGGGGGACAGTGAGTGGCTAGCTGGCATGTGAGCCACCAGCTGGTTAAGCAGTGAGCTGCACTGGGGAATCCTGAACGTCATATGGTCCATTACTGCCTGAGTCAGAGCCTGGTAACAAATCAACCTCCTAATAAAAATGAAAAGTATCATTGACATAATGTAAGACTTAAAAAATACCCCAAATGCTGAAATGAATATTCTGTAAATCTTCTACCCAACTGACTGTTGGGATTTTTTCCACGATTATAATTTCTAACCTCCCTTCTGGATCCTCATGGATCACTCCTGGATTACTCCTGAAATGCCATGCAAAAGGAGTAATTCACAAATTGTCTTTCTCTTCCCAGTAAGGAAATCACGTGAAGTCTTCAATTGCAATTGATAACTGCAAAGGCTAGAGAAACCTTGGCTGTATCTGGTTTTCACTGCTTTTACTCGAGTATCACTCTTGTCCCTGCTCTCATACTTTGCGTACATGCTGCATTCATGTTCTGCATTGAGAAGCTTGGTTTGGAGTTGTTCAGATACGCTTCTTCACTTATTTTAGAATCATGTTTTTTATGGAAACCACGTGGCAGAAACATTGAAAGCATGAAGAAATATATGTTATCTAATAAATACAATATTCTAAAACCTTGTACTAAGACGTATATGTTAAGTGAAAGGACTGCAACTTCCATTCTTGCCCTCCATGCTGAGTTTAATCCCACAGGAAAAGATGAGGCTAGATAATATCTAGGCAATGTGTGCAATTTCATACACCACAGTGTCATGATGAAAACAAAAAGTCTTTACTGATTTAGATCTAATTTAAAAATATTGCAGCAACATTATCTCAGGGAATCTTTATGGTTATGTCAATAATGTAAACAATACTTTCAGAAAAGATGTATAAAAACCTGAAGATAATTGTAATTTCTAATCTTGTTTCTGTCTTTACTAGTGAAAATGTAACTATCTCGGCATCTCTATAGGAGATAATGTTTTCCAGGCTTTAGAGTACCTTTGCTGATAGCAGCACAGTAGAAGAGTATGATATAGTGACTGCTGCAATTCCAACACTCTTCTGTAGACTTTTAGACCAAATACTGTATGAAGAGGTATAATAAAAATCTGTTTTGTTTTGCCATTCTACCAGCTGGGAGATTCCCTTACATCCTATTTTTTTTTTATTTTTTTTGTAATCAGTGGGATTGCCATTTGTCTTAATAACAAACACCCATAACGAACTTAAGTAACTGTATGAGTTCCAAGGTCACCACTGCCATGGAGTTACCTTCGATTGCTTCCATTGTGCTGTTGATAAGTTGTCATCATATCCTATTGATCTTTCTCTGTCTGTACTTTAAGACTTAAAAGCCAGAAGGAAGACAGCATAGGCATCTTTTAAAGATGTAAGAGGATATTCAGGCCCCTTGGTTTAGGGTAGACACAGGTAAGTAAAGAAATGGAATACATCTTCAAATGATGAAGTAGAATGAAGCTGCAGTGATGCACACTTTAAGGATCTGAGCATATTATTAAAAAGGGTGAATTGAATTAAAATACTGTCTGCATAGTTGGAAATGTTGGGCTTCAAATCCTGAGTTAAATTTTATCTTCATTCACATAGCTTCAGCTTCTAGTTGAAATAGGTCTCATAAGGCAAATGTGCATTTCCCTCAGGCATATAAACTGAGGAAAGAGCTGTCATTTATTTTTATTTTTGTACAACATCTGGCAAAAGGAAATTGTTAGGTAGCATAAGAATAGGATTGTTAATAATCAAATTTTAAAATAAAAATGCAAACTGAAGTCAGTCCTTTCCCCAATTTTTTCAACTACCTTCTTAGGCTTGTCTGGTTCAGTTATATATGGCTCACTGCTGATTTTGCAATTGCTATGGAGCTGCAAGCCACAAGATTATGCACAATCTAAGACTTTTTTGTAGTGCTTCAATTGCTTATGCCATGTATCCAAAGAAGAGCAAAATACTGCAACTCATAGTGATGATTTAGTTGTTTTGGGACAATATGCATTTCTGGAGAAACGAAAGAAATATTATGTGAAAAATTAATGGGTCCTTCCAAGTAGGATCATGTTGCCCTCTGTTACTTTCCCAGATTTTATTTTTCATTCTTTTTTATCCTGTAGTTCTGAAACATTACTGTTGTCGTACTGTTCTTTGTCATTTATGTCCCTGTGTCCTGGAGAATCATAGACAGTTAGTGTGTCTGCGAGCTTGGTATGATACCTAGACTAGCACAGTCAGAAAGATGCAAAACAAACTGTTTGTTACAATTATTACAATAAAATCTGAGAAGAACCACAGAGGACAGTGGTATTTGATTGCTGTATTCTTTTGGAAAAAAATATTGCAACCCATATCACTTGTAGAAGACATTAAACAGCATCTTTGCGGTCTAAAATGGCATAAATTGTTGGTGGTGAGTATTGTTCCTTTAGCTAATGTTTTATGGTAGTTTTTCTTCACGCCTGATGTATTAGAAAATAAACTGAGTGAGCTTCTAGCTTTTTCCTTCATCTTCCTGTATCTAAACATCTGTGAAATAGCAGAGATTGGAAGGGACCTCTAAAGAACATCTTGCCTAACCGCCCCAGTTCCATTACCAGAAGTTACCTTTTAGTTATTAAAATGTGCAGCATTTTTTATGTATCTTACACAGAGATTTGTGGGAGTAAATTGAACAAAAACCAAAATACTGTTATTTTTCTGATTTTTTAAATTGTTTATGTTTGTTTAGGACTTTGAATTCTTTCCCATTTTATTTATATCATTAACGTAGTCAGACCTGGCTGTAGATGTCATATTACGAATGTGTCAAGAAAGAAAGGAAGCAAACATTGGGAAAGAAAATGTTTTATTAAGGAGAACAAAATAAACTCTTGTAAGGACATTTAGAAGGTATTTTCAAAATTGTGAAATTACATTTGAAATTCTTATAGCAAGTGAGCATTTCCATAGAGAGGGTCTGGCTTTTTAATGACTGTTATGCTTTCCACAGATTTGATTTATCAGTGTTTTGGGTGATGCCTGCTTTGTTTTCCCCTGGCATAATGATATGGTGGCCTACGCTGTGATCTTTGCTGTAGACGTATTACTAATAATAGAAAATGTGGAAATAGAAGCACTGAGGACAGAAGGTCAGGGTTCTTTTTAGAATTCTTGGTAACTTCATTTGCCTTGTTTTGCCTTAGACAAAGTAAAGACCAGGACCATGAGGTCCTATGCTCACTGGGTCACTTGCAAATGTACAATGACTTGTAATGTGAAGTACAGCCTATAGACATTTAGGAGTGCTTGGTCACACTTCCTAGAGATCTTACAGTCCAGTTAGCTTTGAGAAGGTTTGGCCTTGACAAAGATGTTAAAAATGGCTGAACTACTGGAAGAAATCTAACTTGGTGGTCATCTGCCATTTTAGTGCTTGTTGACGTGGTGGCACCCTCGCCAGTTATTTTTGCATTCACCATGGAATGACCTTTAAAGAGCTCAAACAAAGGCTCCCACGAGACAGCAGTCAGCCAGAACATCCTTCATAAATTTTGTTTCATACACCTTTCTGGCTACTCAAAGCCTTGAATGTAGTTATAATGGCACTTTATTAATATTATTTTCTTTCCCTAGTAAGCACAGCCTGTGAGAAGAAAAAGAATGCTCTGTTGCAAGTATTGTTTTTTCCACTAGCCTTTATGAAAATTACTCCCTTTCTCTCAGTCCCCTCTCTTAATGCATCCTTAAATGGTCATGCTTCTAGTAATGCTGTTGGGAGAAATACTTCTGCAATTTGCTTTGACCTTTTTACTCTTCTTCATATTTTCCCATTAGTCTCAACCAATATAAAACTAACTGAGCTTGACTCTTAAAATGAAAACTGGCCAAAATCTCTTTGGGAATCTTTGAATAGTTAAGAGAAAAATAAATGCATGTGTTATATCTGGAAGTGAACTAATTAGACAAGAAAGTTTTCAGGGACCGTTTTCAAGACAAACACAGTTTTAAATATTTTACTTTTTACAGTACTAGGGACAGCTGTGAAACTTGGAGAAAGGAGGTTTAAGTTCAGGACAAACCCCATATTTTATAGATTGTTACATGTGTTGAAGACAACTAATGGTCCTCCCTCTGTACTGCTGTTTTCCCTCTCTGCCTATCACAAAACCCACATTATAACCTTTGAGGGTCATTGGAGTGAAAATTTTTCTACATGAGCCTGATTGCATCTTTTAGCCTATTATACTTTATGCAGACATCTATAATGTACAATTTCATTAATATGAGTACCAATTCATTTATAGATAGGAAAATTAGTAGTGCACAGTATGGAAAACAACATCTTTCTCTATTGGATTACTGAAACACAGAAAAAGATATGGTAACTCAAAGAAAAAAAAACCAACACACCTAGTGGATTTTAGTTCTTTTCATTCTACCTATCAACATTATATAAATGTGGGTTTACTTCAAATTAGCGTGATGAAACACTGAAACTATATAAAATAATGTACATGGAATACACTCTTCCAGCAGTAAATTGCAAATGGATTATCTATAAAACCAAGAAAGAAGGTTGGCTTGAGCAAGTTGATTCCCTTCACGTGATTTAGGGATTACACTTGTCACTAGTAATCTGAAATTGCCAAAGAAAAAAGGAGATTGTTATACTGCAGTGATCATTGTCAACACTGAGAAGAGAGAAAAGCATCACACAGACATGTGCAGGATAGATGTTCTTTGCAACAACTTGTTAAAAAAAAATCAAGATGAACATTTTTAAAGCTTAAGGTCTATTTTTAAATGGTTGAAATAGGAAAATTACTCTGATTGTCAGTTATCCGGTATTGTTGTCAGTCATCTGGGTGGTTGTACTTGGCAGTATTACATGTAGCAAAGGTTTCTGTTCCCTGTTACTGTTGTGACACGAATGATAATGTATTGCCTCAGTGAATAATAGGATGCTGGTCTGATTTAACTGACTTCTGAACAGTCTTCTCTCTGCAACCTACATGGAAAAAGGCTGGGAGGTGGCTGTGGAAGTGGCTGTCTTCCACTTGCCATGCTCCCCTCTACGTTTTCACATGGGTGAGCCAGAAAGACGGAATTTTATCTAGCATATCCATTTATTAACTAAATTGGGGTGAAGTTAATCCAAACAAAAACCCAATGTAAATCAGTATTTCTTTAAAAAGATTTGAGTAATCAGAGAAGGCTTAAATTTCACACCCATCCTGTGCACAATGATTAATTTATTTCAGTAGGAAACAAACACTGTTG
Source organism: Mesitornis unicolor (assembly GCF_000695765.1). NCBI lineage: Eukaryota > Metazoa > Chordata > Aves > Mesitornithiformes > Mesitornithidae > Mesitornis > Mesitornis unicolor. Next base: position 4,480 of record NW_010189434.1, on the reverse strand, counting down.
TCACTGAAGATAGTGTAAATGTTATGGTGTCATTGCGCTGCTATATCAAGAGCAGAGTGCTCTTTTTTTTTAAGGTTAAAAATATCTTGTAACTTAAGAAATGCAGACTGTGGCTTGACGTAGTTGGATTCACCCTTCTATCAAAGTGATCTGAAGTTCTTCTTTGCAGTGTTTTAATAAAAAAGCATGTGCTAATATTTGTGTTTCTGCTTGTGTATGGCTCAGTGCCTTGAAAAGCAGTTTTTGTTTTTTGTTTAAAAATCACATAGACCCATAATTTCCTACTGAAATGCAATACAGCAACAAGATGTACTAGTGAATTTAAATATACATATGTAGAACATGGAGAAGATTTAGATAGACATAATATTTACTCTTATAGTTCACTGATCAATTAGTATTTATTGTGTACAGTGATTGGAGAATAGCAATTATACACTCCAGTGATGGGAGGTAATCCACAGGAATCATTTCTGTCTCTGAAGTTGTGATGCTCTGCAACTGTGATTTGGTAGACTAAAACAACCTTTTCAGACTTGTTAGACTAGTCATGTAAATCATTCTTAGTTTAGGGATCATTGACTAGTTAGGCTGTAACAGCTCCTTAGGAACCATTGCAGTCCTGGTTCCAGCTAGCAGTGCTGGTGCTCTGTAGGCAAGTTGAATATATCTTTTAATATTCTGTGTTTAGTCTTACCTCGTAGAAAAGTTGCAAGGAAATAGCACTCGCAGTTTTGAATAGGGAGATACTTATTTTTTAAGGCTGTAGATGCCTGCCATCCCAATCTCTGGATTCTTTCTGCATGCTAACTGAAGTAGCTCTGTTTAAGAAAAAACAAACAAACAACAAACCAACTCCAGGCTCCAAAGTTGACACCACTTCAGCATAAGCTAGGCTGAAGCAGAACTGGTTTCCTGCTGTCAGGAGGTACTGCAAATTAGTAGTAGTTCCTCTTTGAGACTATGTACTGATGTTTGTCTCTTTCACATCACAAAGGCATTTAGTAAAATAATAGGAGTCACCTTTTGCACTAACCCACTTGAAGAGTATTGATTTGTGTCTCAAAATCTTAAAATGCAGCTTTTTAAGCTTCTTAAGTGACACGAGTGAGGAAGAGATCCCTTTGCAAAAATAACCAAATAAACTGTTCATTCATATTTGCTGCAGAACGATAGATACCTAGGAAATTATCGGAAATTCTGATTTCAATTTACTGCTCTGTATTTATAGATGAACTTCAGTTTATCACAGTAGAGTTAGTTGTATGAATAATAGTTCATCAGCATGAGCATGGGGAAGTCACAGTATGGCCCTTAGTGCTGTAATATAGGCTTATGAAAGATCTCTAATACAGCTAGGCATTTGATAAATTATTCAGAATAGAAGCAGAAGCTTTAAGCCACTTGTACTGTGTATCTTTGCAGCAATTGTTGCATAAACTTCATATAGCACAACAAATGTGTAAGGATACATGTTGAGAGGGAGACTTTCTTTAGTGTTGTATGAATCCTCCATTGTGCGATACCAATAAGAATTGCTCTAATCCTTTTTATTGTTCTAGTCTGAAAGAGCTGCTGTGCATGGTTATGGGAAAATGATGTGCAGTACTTGGTTTGAATTATTTTTTTTCAAAGTTCGTGTTTAACAAGAGCATTTGAATACAGTAGTCAGAGTCCAATCACAAACACGCTGATGACGCAAATCTAACTGTGTTACGTGGCAAGTGCAGTGTAGGCTCCGTACAACAATACTTTCCAGGGGTTTGGAGGTGTCTTTTAATCCAGACCTGAACGTTATGCCACTGAAGCTAGCTCTGCAGATTTATGAATGATGAAGGCTTTCTGGCTGGTCGCTGACACTCTGGTTCAGCTTCTTCAGTGTACATTAGCTGACACATGTTGACTACAGCTAGGAGCTTGTAGTGCTGTGGACCAGGACACAACCTAGGCACATGACAAGTTCTCCCAAGGAGGGATGCATGGTACTTTGCTTTAGCAGCACTTCTCAAAATAGTCATAATTGCTTTAAACTGTATTCAGTCTCTGTTTTGAAGATACATATAAGGCCTAGACTGATATTATGTACAGGCATGACTATTACCGTAGGACTGCTCACAAAGTACTACAGACTAATCTTTTGTAGAATTTACTATTTATAGAAGGTTTTCAGAGTTTTAAATAACAGACCAATTTGAAACATTAGCGTCTAGAATTACTGCACCAGTGTGTTGATAGAACAGTTAAACAGTAAAGTAGAACTTATACATGAGAGAGTTTACACATTATATATGCAGCATCTGAGAAAATTTTTAGGGGTACTGTTTGTAGATTTAAAAATTCTGTACTGGGAATGCTGAGAGGCCTGAACTCTCAAATCGGCACAATCTGAGGCAATATTGCATTGGATACATGTTTGTTAGCTGAAATGCAGAAGAGCACTTTGAAGAATGGAGTACAGAATTATCCAATATGGGATCTCCTGATGTACCCATAAATATAATTTATGCATGAGGTATAAGCATGAATTGTACTTCATCGCACAGGGAGGTTTTGGTTCACTTCTGTCAGATTGTTCCTTTGAATGATGTTCTCAGACTGAAGTAGTACTTAATTTTAGAATTTAAACAGTCATTTTATGAAATTTATTTCAGAAACATGTTAAAATAGTACTGTTGCTTAAGATATAAAGCAGACTTTTTGAATCTTGGGACATGATTTTTTTTTTGGTCTTAAATTATGTTTTTCACATTCTCGGTTCGCCAACATTTTGCACCTTTTGTGCTCCATCTGAATTTTTTTTAATGAATAGATTGAAAATCACATTACAAATTTCTTTTATTAACACATATGCTTGACAGTCAGCTTCCAACTCTGTTCCTTTGGTTAAACAGTCCAGTAAATAAGTCTTGAACATTACTGTCTAAATGGTAAAACAGAAAAGGTGAGGTTAAGTATCCAGTGCCTTTCTCCTTGTGTAGTTGTTAGAAGCTGCACAACATACCGTGACACATCTGCCAGCACTTGACACCCACTTCCTCATGTATAAATGACTGAACAAAGGACAAAGCAATGAAAAATCAAGCTTTGCTTTTTAAATAGAAGCATTAACCGATTAGAGAAAACCAGAAACATGAGCTGTGCAACACATTAGAAAAACAAAACTCTAGTGGAAAATATTGTCACATTTTATGAGTGATTACAAATTATGTCACTAATCATGTATATGTAGCTAACAAGTTTTGAGAATGCATATATAAAGACCAAATTTGACAGTATGCAAGTAGAAATGTTTGATTCTGGTGTTTGTTTTGTGAGAAAAGGCAATCAAAGAAAACATCCATTTATGTTAAATGTATTTTTTAAAATAAGATTGATACAATTTTGTACAAAACCTACAGTCATTCTTTTCAATCAAATTGATTCCCCAAATTCCAACCAGAAGTATATATCTTAGGAAAAAAAGAATTTTATTGAAAAGATTTACCCATCTTTTGTCTGGAAAACTAGGACTAAAGAGTGAAGCTCATTAGGAAAGCAAGAAGGATGTTCTATTTCCCTTCTTCTGACCTGACTGATTTTCTCTTTTCTGTCTCCTGACATGTTTTCTATAATGCAGACCACAGAAAAATAGCTGGCAACTTGGCTTGATTTTCTTCCAACCTTCAGATTTCAATTGCAGAAAAAATGTCTACTAATTTCTATTTCAGTGTTCCCATAGATACAGTTTCTATGATGTTTTTATTTTTTTTACTTCTAACTATCTGTCTGTCTTTCATCTTGCTAGCTAACAACTTTTTTTCTTCTTTCCTCCTTTATCTTCCATACTTCTCCATTTTTCCCCTGCACCTATTCCACTTGCTTAATTTAATCAGGTGCTACTATTTTTATTTTTTGTAATTCAGAATCCTCATTCTCTGTGCTTTGTTCAATATTTGTATCCTGTAACACCCCACAGGTAGTGTCCAGTGCATCTTGTTAGGCTTTGAAATTGTCTTTCTTTCTACTATTGAAACTCACAGTAATTAACTTTGATTTGCATACTGTTCCAAGGAATGCCTTCAGGTCCGAATGTACCCCTTCCTCTTCTGTTCTCAAGTTGTGCTGGATTTCTCTTTGTTTCTGCCTGTGGTAGACACACACTGATGCAGCCTAATACCCATTCTCTCACCCTGCACTTTCCCTGTTTTTTATTTCTCCCAGAGGCTCTACTTTTGTTTTTTTCTTTGCTGTTTATATTAAGTACCTACAACAGCAGCAACTCAGAAGGCACTGGCTGTGTAGGCTTAATGTACCTACTCATCTGCAGTCATTCATCATTGCTGTTGGATTGCTTACACAACTGCAAAGAGTGAGACGGTTCAGTGATGTACTTGAATTGGGTGCTAACTGCTGGTGAAAATGTTTCATCCCTCTTATTAAAAAAAATCATGTCTTTATTAGTCCTTCTTAATATCACAGAACCACAGAATCACAGAATCGC
>NW_010189433.1:0-942 GCF_000695765.1 Mesitornis unicolor | reverse complement strand
CAGGCAGGAAGCCACACAGCAGAGAGCGTGATGACCTACCTCTCTTGTGCTTCTATCCCTCTTTGGGTGTGTTCTGAGTGTGCCTCAGTTTCCCCAGAGCAGTGAAGCTGGGATGGGGGATGCTATGGTGCCAGCAGGCCCAGGGACCCTGCCGTCCTCCCCAGCACAGCCCCTGAGTGCTTGGTGATGGCGTTTTGGATGCTTTTCCTCTGGCTGGAAAGCCCAAGGCCACTCTGAGCTGGTCAAGAGGGAAGATGCTGTGCTGAGGCTGAATGGGGCATGTGGAGCTGCCACCCTGCAGCCCCAGCCACTGTTGTGCAGCCACAGCCACCTACCCACCTGTCACCTTGCAGCCACCATCATCCCAGGCCCCAATGCTGTGGACCTTGCTCATTGCTCTGTGGGGAGAGGGGTGCGGGACGGCCCGGGGTGCCTGTGCCTGGTCCTGGTCCTCATCTGTCCCCATCCCTGGGCCGGCACCTGTCCCCGCGGTCCCCAGGAGATGGCAGTGCTCTGTCATGGGAGATGTCTGCTGCTCACCCCAGGGTCACAGACATCTCCCGGGACATCCTGGCTGGTGGGGACAGGCCTCACTGGCTTCTCTGGCAGATCACCATGCTGTTCCCTTCCCCGTGGCCATGGCTTGGGATGGAGACCACCCCTGGAGGCCTGCACTCACCTCCAGCACAGGGCTCCCAGCCTTCCCATTAGGGGGGTGAGGGCTCTCACCATGGGCAGCAGCTGCTGGCACATGGGACAGGGGTGCAGAAGTGACACCCTGTGTACTCCCAGCCACCCCATGGCTCCTATGTTGGCAATCCATTGCTGTGACCCCCTTGCCCAGGCAGCCCTGTCCCCAAGGGGCCTCCCAGCCCAAACCTGCCAGGCAGGGGAGTCCAGACCGTCTCCAGCTTGGCCTGGCCAAGGGTGCAGGCAGGGCAG
>NW_010189432.1:9410-13416 GCF_000695765.1 Mesitornis unicolor | reverse complement strand
GGGTGAGCTTTTGAGGTCCCTTCCAACTCTTTATATTCTGTGATTCTGTGTTTAATTTACAGGTACCACTTAAGTCCTAAACTTAGAATATAGAATCGTTTAGGTTGGAAAACACCTTTCAGATCATCAAGTCCAACTATAAACCTAACACTGCCAAATCCACCACTGAACCATGTTCTGAAGTGCCACATCCACACGTCTTTAATTCCTCTGGGCTGTACTTGGTGTTCTCTAAACTTTCAAACCAGAACAGTGCAAGTCTGTGTCCTTATTGCCTGCTGACTTTGCAACCTTTCCAAATAGAAATGATCGAGATGCTGATGGGAGGTGTATCTGATTTGCATGGAATATTCTTTTGGAATGGATCAGTGAAGAAAACTTCTTCTGTTTCTTCTGTTTTGCGGCTTGTAGCCCTGGATGTAGAACAGCTGCTTATTTGAGCCTGAAAGTTAAGTTTTAGCAATGGACCTTATCTTTCTAGTGCATGGATGAAAAAAATCACACATGAAACATGAACTCCAGAGGAATCTTTATTTTCCCAGCCATGAAGCAGGTACTTCATTTTTTTCCATACATTTATCTCTAAGAAATAATGATAATTTTGTTAATATCCTCGACTAGAAAAACAGGCCTTTTAAGTTGTGCGGACACTGGTAACAGGATAATTTTAGGGTAGGAGTTTCAAAAAAGAGGGGTGCAGCTCCTACTGAAAACCTCTGGGATTTCAGATCCTGGGTAATTTGGAACATCCTGCCTTGTGCGTGAAATACTTAAGAAAAACATAAAGCAAACCATTTTCCTTCACAGGCCATGATGGAAGTAAAAAAAATTACAAAAAATGTCCTTTTAATGAATGGAGTTGAACATTCCACCGAGGGCAAAGGACAGGGAACTGCTGGAGAGAGTCCAGCGTAGGGCTACAAAGATGGTTAAGGGAGTGGAGCATCTCCCTTATGAGGAGCGGCTGAGGGAGGTTCCACTTAAATTGGAGAAGAAACTTCTTCTCAGTGAGGGTGACAGAGCACTGGACCAGGCTGCCCAGAGAGGTTGTGGAGTCTCCTTCTCTGCAGACATTCAAAACCCGCCTGGACGCCTTCCTGTGTAACCTCATCTGGGTGTTCCTGCTCCGGCAGGGGGATTGGACTGGATGAGCTTTTGAAGTCCCTTCCAATCCCTAACGTTCTGTGATTCTGTGATTCCAGTAGCTCTGTGCTATCTAAAGCCTGTCCAAATGCTACCTGACAATATCCTGGAAGATGCTGCCATATCTAGGAAAAGCGTGTTTGAAGAAGCAATTTTTCATAGACGAGACAAAGGTTGAGAGAAAATGTGCCAGATCGACAGGAGAACTTACAGCTTGCACTGCAGAGCTCACCACCACCTAAATCTTAAAACAATCTGGTGTCTGAAAGTTGGGTGCTGCTTCACTCTAGGTTTCCTAGATGTCTGTAATTAAGGCCCATTGTATGTTCAGAGATGTCCTTCTCTGCAGATGTGCCTAACATCTGGCTTTACTCTTACAAATACAGCAGACAGCCACTTGGCTGCAATATCTGCCCAGGACTGGTAGGTGCGTACTTCTGTTTTCACACCTGGAAAAGGATCCTCATTACCATGCTCTGAGGGAGATCTCTGTATCCCTGCTGTTGAACGTGGTGTATTGCAGACTTCTGGACATCTGCTGGCATCTGAGGGAGAAAAGCAGACCCACCAGCTTCTACAGCCCATGGCTCTGCAGTGTGCACACCAGCCAAGAGCAGTGGTGGTGGTTTGACTGGAGGGTGGTGTGTGTGCCTGGCAGCAAATCATCACTTTTGTGGTGTTGGAGGTAATCCAGGAGTAGCTACTGGTCCTACAGGCTGGAAAAAAGCTGTGTTGTAACATCATCAAGTGAAACAGCCCTCATTCATCCCTCGTCCTGTTGCTGAACAAAGGATTTATCACGCTGGGGAACCAGCGCTACCTGTGTTGTGTGCGGGGAACCAGCATTGATGTGTAAGACTTGCAGGGAAAGACGAATGGTGCCATCAATAAGTTGTAACAGTAGAAATCCGCGTCCCACCAATGTGAATGCTGTCGTCTTTCAGAGATGAAGTGCAGCTACGTTTTGCTTTAGAAAAAAAGCTTAAGATCAGCATCCTGACAGTCTGGCATCGTCCTCCAGTGGAGCAAGGAGCTGTTTTAATGCCTTTCAACTGCTTCCACAAATTTTCGGTACCGCTGCAGAAGCCGTGTGAGGACGGCTCCGTCTCCTCCTCTCAGCGACGTGTGAACAGTTCCTGTTTTGACAGCCCGGCTGGATGTGAATTCACAGTTCCCAGTCAGGCTCTCAGGTCCTCTGCCAAAGCTGCGGTGATGAGGACGTCATCGGGCTTGGCAGATCCACGATGGGGCTGGATGAGCAATGTGGAGAAGGGCTGCTCTCCCGTACGGGAGTTTCTGTCTCAAGGAACGGACTCAAAATAGCAATGTTTCCATATTAGTGTCCTGTTTTAGGGTAGTGCCTGAAGAAATCTTCAGCAGCATCTCTGAGTTGTCTGATACGATGGGGATGTTTGGAACTGAAGAGCTCATCTGATAAAAATACTGGCATATCGCTCCTGATAGTGTTACTTTTAATCTCATTCCATCTGTTTCTGAGGGGCCTTATGGAAACTTACCTATTCATCTGGAATTAAACACAGGACTTAACTCACTCTTCTCCAATGGCAATTTTTTAGGCTTTGTGATTTTGCTTTTGTTTTTCAACTTATTCTTTTAATTTATTTTTTTCCAGGATTGTCATCTAGTCCTGTGAGCAGATACTGAGTGCTTTGAGGAATCCACTCCTCTTGTACGGTAATGTTGCAAAATTTATCCTCAACTAGTGTTGGAGTTGTATTTAAGTGATCTGGTTGCTTAGCTGAATTCTAAGTCATAAGTAAAAATAAAGGTAAATCAACTACATGGTCCCTGTGTACCCAGTGGGCCACATTGCTGCTCTCTGGCAGGAGTGTGGTGTTTGGACTCTTCCCAAGACTGTTCTCAGTGATGCCTTTGCAAACCCTCAGCTGTGTAACTGCAAGGATTACACTGCTGGTTGGCAGATGGACTTTTTTGTATTTCCTTTATGTTTTATCACAGCTCGTACAGCATCATTATTGTTTTGAAATAGGTGGTTATAAAACTTTACATATCGGACTCTACTATTAAATTGCCTGATGGATGGGAGCTGTTCTCCCTGTTGTGATTGGTTTCAGGCAGCTCCTCTTGTCCCCACTGTCCTGAAGAGGACCTGCTCTGTTGTCACCTACAGTGGCTGTCCTCAATATGAATTAAAAGAAGCCCAAACCCTATATAGTGTGTACCAGTGGGGATTTGGCAAAGTATCTCTGGAGTAGCAGCCCCAGCAAACCATATCCAGCTTTTAACCATCCTTAAAGCACTTCCACTTTGTTTGCCATTGTATATTAGTTTCTCTCAAGAGTTAGTAATGTCATATTGTTTGCATCTTATATGTGCATACTATTAGTTCTTATTTATGAAAAATGCTCTTCTACAGCAATGATATGTTTGATTTTCAAAAGTTCTTCTGAAAGAAACTGTGAAGCAAAACCTGTTGCCTCCAAGTATTAAAATGAGTTTTGTTATGGCTCGTCTTGCCCCAGAGGTAGGCATGTTAAGCAGAATTAACATCATGTGGACACTCCTATAACATTTTATTAATGTATTTTGATGTAGCATATAAAGTATAGTGTAAATAATTTTGCATTTAAGCATACTTTATCAGAAGTGAAAGTTATCAAAAAAGGAGTTCTCTTGGATCAGATACTAGAATTATTATTTTAGCAAGGGACATACAAACATCTGTATCTACGAAAGTGAAACTGTGCCTGTTTGAATTAAGAACAGTCACGTTGTCTCTTGAGTAAGGAAGGAATAGGATGAGGGTGGAACTGAGTTGTGCTGAACTGCTCTAACAGCTTCCTGCCAAAAGAAGCAATTCTGCCCCCTTTTCCCGCCCCTC
>NW_010189432.1:0-9379 GCF_000695765.1 Mesitornis unicolor | reverse complement strand
TTCCTGCTGCTCTGGTGCTTAACCTGTTCATGAGCTGATTCGCTTTGCTACTGTGATAGCAAAAATCAACAGAGACTGGGAGGTGCAAAGGAGGGAGGACTGCGTGACTGGGGTAGGGGATTATCCATCCTTGGAAGACTTCAGAAAGATGGCTGTAAAAACTCACGTCCTGTACCAGAGATGAGGGAGGTCCCTGTCAGGGCTGCAGACTTGGATATGGAAGTGAATACGGTGCTTTCTTAACCATTCTGGAAAACACTTATGTAGTGAAGGAAACCTTTCCCATTAGTTCAGGCTGCTGTGAAGCTGTCCCCTAGGGAAGTGTGGTGTCACCAAGGTCTGCTTTTCTCATCTCTTCCCTTTTTCTACCTCTGACTCTTATTATACCCTGATCTTATTTAATCTTGACTTCTGCACTGGCAGTACGTAGTGTCTGTTTTTTTAAATCAATTTTTTGGAGTGTTTCACTGTAGTATGACTTAAATTACATGTGCTTAAACAGCATGTTGATAATGTGCCATTTTTCACCCAAAGGTGCAGGAGATCTCTGTTATGCCTTGGCAATGCCCAGCTCCCTTGCACATGGCCTGAATATCCAAAGGGTGACCAACCTGCACAGCTAGGAAAGAACTGTCATCTGCAGGAAGAGAAGCCAAGCTTTTTGGACAGGTAACCCTATATACAACTAGACCAGGTGCTCAGAGAGGTTGTGGAGTCTCCTTCTCTGGAGACATTCAAAACCCCTGGCCGTGTTCCTGTGTGACCTCCTCTGGGTGATCCTGCTCTGGCACGGGTTGGACTGGATGATCTCCAGAAGGCCCTTCCAACTCCTGATATTCTGTGATCAGTAAGAAAACAAGGAAGGACTTCTCTCAGAGTGGGTCTCCATATGCATTGCTAAGACCATGAGAGGACTTACTGCATTTTTACTGTGCCGACCTTCACCGAAATGGGTCACACAACTGACTCATGGGCTGCTGGCTGAAAGATTGAACCCACTGATGAAATGGTAAAATGTAGCTCTGAATGAAGACAGAACAGTTTAAGAGGGTACGTCAGTAAGATGCTTTAGGAAGCTGATGAAGTGTCAGACCCTTTCAGTTATTTTGGGGAATTCAGTGATGATGCGTCAAAGCACAGCAGAAGAGAGCAAGTCTAGTGTTTTCTTTGACTTGGAGAGCTGAAAGTAGCAGTCAGAGAAGTCTAGCCCAGTCAGCCTCCAAGAAAAATAGTTGGATAACTGGTAAATACCCAGGAGCTTGCCAGCAGATGAGTAATAATTGATAGAAAATTGATCTCAGTAAATCTCTACCCTGAGAAAAGGTACGGGCATTGTGGGCAGAGAAGAAAGTTATGGCTTTAGAAAGCGTTTTTGACAGTCCCAATGGCATTACAGTAAGAGATCTCAGGAAACCTACTAGTGGGTAAATGCAAAAGCAATTGGAGAACTGCACTCAAATATTAAACTGATAATTAATAAACTAGGGAAATGTGTCAAGTTGGGTATTGCTGCCTGTCCCAGATCCAGCGTTATATGATGGTAGCATTATGGATGGGCCTGGATAATGGAATGGAGAGAAGATTTAATAAACCTACAAATAGTTTAAGCCTGGGGAGAAGTGCAAGCATTGTAGGAAAAAAGCAAAGTTTGAAGTCCTCTGACAAATGACAGGAATGGGTGATGTGATCAGGTAGAAAGCCAACATGAAGACCAAGTGGCTCCCAGTTCTAGTTGAGAAAAGGCTCTGGAAATTACAGTGCATTACAAGTTAAACAAGTACAGCTTGTGGCTACTATCGTTTTAGTCCCTTAACAAATCGATGGGAGCACATAAATGAGTAACTGACTGCAGGAACTGTGAAATCATTGTTCCACTTAAGTCTCAAGGCTTGACCTGGGATGCTTGTTGGGTTCTGTGTTTCAGACACATGTAAGCAAATAGGAGAAAATTCTTGGGAGGGTAACAAAAATGATGAGATGTCAAAGTATGAATTACAGGGACAGGCTGGATGAACTGGGAAAACCATTCTAATAGCAAGAGCTGTGAAGGACTGAGGCTCTGTTTAAGAAAGCTATGGCGTCCCTCATGAAAGATCTTTGTCTTGCCTGTCATTAAGCATCTGTTTGAAGGAAAGTGCCTTTCTTTACTGTGTCAAGGACCCAAAAAATCCTGCATTATGCTTCCAAAACTTAAGCTGGTAAAGGTTTGCAGTCAAGCTAACTAGCACACGTTAGATCCCGTGTCTTATACATCTGTCTTGTCCACCACCAACTGGAAAGTCACAAGTCGCAACCATTCTGACCTGCTGGTCCAGATTTTCTGTTGGTCTGCCTGTTACTTCCCACTGGTGGGAGTCAGTGAGGAGATTGCAGGTGGAGGTGTTGGAGTGTATTTTACAGCATGGTGGCATTTCCATGTTGGTATACAGTAGTTATAGGTGTTCCAGGTTGGGTGTGCCAGAGGCTGAATTCACACTATAGAAAGAAGTGGTCCATCTGAAGTTAATTCCCCATTATAGCAGTTTGTACAACAATTGATTTTTTTTTGTCAAATATTATCAAGGAGCAGATAAAGAAAAAATCACAGCTATGACTTCAGCTGATATCTCTTTAAGAGGGAAGACCAAGGCTGAATATCCACTGCTGGTGACTGCTGAGCAATGAAGATAAATTGGGACAAGAAATAGATACCTGAAAAGCTGTAAATCAATTTTAGTGACACAAAATCACTAATGGAAACAGGTTGATCTGGGACAATTTCTGAATGTTAAGCAAATAAAGAAAATCAAAATGTGATAATATGCTGCAGTTAAGTGATACATCTTCCCTCCCCATCTTCCTATTAATGAGCATTTGTGTTTGTTTTCGCATTGAGACACTGATAACAGGAGCTATTCAGTTCAGGACAGCAAGAAAATGTTATCCATAGAAGAATGCGTAAACAGAAGTGTAGAAAAATGTTGTAGAAGAAAATGTAACTGATCTGATTACTTATTCAGGTCAGGTTAAACATTTGTCTAGCTGTCTGTGCATTGCTTCCGAATAAGCTTGCTTATATTTTCCAGTCTTTTCATGGGAATTGAATTTAAGGTGTTGTATGATTTTTTGCCTCCTTGTTGTAACATCATGAAAGGCAGATAATGACCTTTTCCAGCTTTTCTGGAATTTCTTCTATTCACAGTCCTGATCAGCTCTAATATATGAGTAGATGAAGAACACAAATGTAGCTCTAGTGTGGGCCAGATCAAACGCCTGTCCTGTCCAGTCCAGGATCCTGAAAGCTCAGGGAAGGACACAGAAATGTGGCAAATGTGTAGCGATGTTTTCCAAAGCATCATTTTAATATCCAGTGGTTCACTGGGTCTTGCCTTTTCTCTCCATTTCCAGCCAGAATGTTTCCCTCATTTGTCTCTCCACTTTCTTTGCTTTTCTTCTTATGACTTTCCTGTATGGAAATTTCTTGGTGATTATTGGCGAGGAACAACATCTCTCATTTTGCCCTGGATTTTCCCATTTGACCTTCCTACACACAGTAACTTGAACCCATTTTTGTTTCATGTGCTACTTTTTCAAATTCTAACAGCTTGTGAGTTCTTGTCCTTTGTTTCCTTATCTGTGCTCTCACTATCTCGTTCTTTAAGAACTGGAAATATCTCTCCTCTCCCCACCATAATCTTTATCCTAGCTAGCCAATCTCTATCCTAGCTAGCACATTTGTCTTGAAAACTAAAAAACTGTGCTCCTCCTTCATTGTCTAACTAAAGATGCATTAACAGTATCATGCCATAATCACTTGTGTACAAGTTTGTCTCTTACTGTCACCTTTCCAACTAGCTTTTCTCCAATTTATGTGAATCAATGCTAGGAAAATCTTCCTCTTTCTGTTTTCTCCAACTTGAAAGAGATGGTCTACTATTTTTTACTAAGATATTGATGAAGCATCTATATTCTATTGTACCTCTTTCCACAGCAGAGGTCTAGGTACTAAATTATCACTAGGTTGAACACTTCAGAATATGTCAGTAAGTATTAAAAAATAATAAAAATCTTTATTCCTCTCATCTTCCTGGCTTGATGCTCTAAAGTAGTCCTAGACTGTGATGGAGGGCTTGCTTTTTTTTCCTTCCCTTCACATCCCCTGTTTTTATTGGTTTGGACTCAATGCCAGTCCAATGTAACCCTATAATGTTTGGTGAGTTTACAGCCTAGACAGAGGAATGCTATTATACATAACCTCATCTATTGTGTAGACATGAGTAATAGTAATTGGAGAAGGAGATATGTGGTGATATGGATCAGGTATGACAGTAAGTGAAGTCCTCACCTGGAAGATTTCTTTTTGGATTTCCTTTTGGTCTTATTTAAGCCGTAGCCATGCCCTCAGATAACCCAGCTGTGTGTTCTGTCTTGCAGGCTGGTGGCAGAGTCTTAGAGTTTCATCCTCTGCTCTCTGAAGCTGTTCTACCCTATTAAAATAAATAGTTACTGAAGGAGCAGTTTACACTTGTCTCTTTTAGTATTGCCCCTGACCACTTGCTTACAGTGAATATCATTCTTTTTACCCTATCTGTAGTGGCTTGACCACTGCCAGCAACTGAGCACCCATCAGTTGCTCACTCCCCTCAACCCCCTGCAGAGGAGCAAAGCCAAAAGAACTTGTGGCTTAAGATAAAGACAATTTAATAGCCAAAACAAAGCTGTGCACCTAAGCAAAGCAAAATAAGGCATTTATTCATTATTTTCCATTAGCAGGCAGATGTTCAGCTGCTTCCTGGAAAGCAGAGCTTCATCATGCATAACTGTTACTTGGGATGACAAAAGCCAGAACTCTGAACATCCTTCCTTCTTCCTCATCCTCTCCCTGAGCATTTATTGCTGAGCATGACATCTTATGGTATGGGATGGCCCTTTGGTCAGTCAGCATCGGCTGTTCTAGCTGTCCCCTCCCTAATTCTTGCCTACCCCCATTTCTACTCACTGGGGAATATGAGAAACAGGCAGCCTTGATGCTGTGCAAGCACTGCTCTGCAATAGCCAAAACACTGGGGTGTTGTTAATGCTGGTTTAGAGACAGCTCCAAAAAAACATCATTGTACTCTTTTCTGTGATGAAAGTTAACTCCGTCCTAGCCAGACTCAGTGCACTAATGAATACTTAAATGGATCTTTTCTTCCTCCTTAACTGCCATGCACATTAATTTTGCATAGCTCATTGCTGCCTGCGAATATCACATAGTTGTGTGTGCTTTGTGTGAAGACCCTGGGCATTTTGTAAAGGATTGAAGATTCCTTTAAGTACTTAATTACATAAAAAATGAGGTACTACCATGGTTAAACAATTTGTGGGTTTAGGTGAAGTTGAAGTGAAGCTATAAAGGAAATCTGAGAGAAGAATGAGTTCCTTTTTTCTGTGGCTTCAATTCAGACTTTGACTATATTTTCTTCCTTTGTGGCAGCCCCAAATTCCCTCCAAGATTCACAAGTGCGTGCCTGAGATTTTAATTCCAATCTAATTTTCATGGGACTTGGTTGAAAAGAGTTGGATCGGATCCTTCTATAGCAAAACTAACTCTGGTTCAGTCTCTATTTATGAATCAAAAGACTGAATCCTTTTTTTTTGGACTGCCTCCATTAGTGGGTACGGTGATTCAATTAAGAGTAATCTATTTGCATCCTTTGTCTTTGGAATCAATAAAAGCTGTTCATTTCTGAGGTCTCTTACCTGTGAAAGACCTAAAGGGGCTGGTGTTGGTGCAAGCACATTGACCTGGCTGGGATTAGAGCATCCTGTGCAATCACTATGGGATAAAACTTGTGATGCCAATAAAACATCCCTTGGCTGCGTTACCTGTGGGGTGAAATGGTTGGTGTTTGGAGTGTTGGTGCAAGCACATTGACCTGGCTGGGAATAGAGCATCCTGTGCAATCACTATAGGATAAAACTTGTGATGCCAATAAAACACACCTTGGCTGTGACACCTATGGGGTGAAATGGTTGGTGTTTGGGGTTTTTTTGTTGTTTGTTGGGGTTTTTTAAGCTTGCTGTGCCTAATGTGTTGCTGCATGGTGTCTTACTTCTAACAGAAGGGACCAAAAAGTCCTCCCTTCAGCCCTGGTCAGTTCTGCTGTAGTCTGAGGAAAGACCTGACCCTTGGCTGCTGCATTGTGCCTGAATTAATTTATCACCTTATAAAGGTAACGTAAATAGTTTTTCTTTTGCCCTGAGTTGTACATGACCAAAATTTTTTTGTCTTAATTAAAGTGTGCCAGGTTCTGCAACCATTTCCCATGGGCACCCTCAGTTTTCAGGAAGAAAAGATATTTTCCATATGACTGTGGCACTTGTTATGGATGGATTATATTTCTAAATATCCTTATTCATTTTGCAGACAGCTGAGGCATGCCATTCAAGTGCAGGTAAATCTGCAGCTTATATCTGGTGCTGGAATGCTTGAATACCATGACTTAAATCTCGGTGATGTACCAGGAAGGTTTGTGAAGGAGATGAGTGGCCACTTCCCTCTGTTGCAGCCCCCAGCACTTGAATTTCAGAGCATCATTTACTGAAGGGTCAGAATTAACAGTGCAGAAATTAAATAGCAGGAAGAAGTGCAGCCTGTTTTGCTGTGGCATCTCATCCATCTCCTGGTCTGAAGTGCTGCTGGGTGCTGCAGAGCAATTTAACTCTTTATTCTGAGTTATGAGGGATGCACACAGTAGTTGTCAGACTTTCTTCTATTGGTACTGAATTTCTTTACTGCAAATGTAGATTCCACAGTTCGTTTCAAAGCCGCGGCTCATACACGGCACTGTCTTTGTGAGCTCTGTTCCTTCAGCCTTTTGAAGTATTTGTGTGGGATGACTAATAGCTTTCTCATTAAATCTTCTCTTTCATTCTGAAGATTCAATCTGAAGGCTGGCATTATTTCCTTTGTTTGAATGGATGTTACAGCTAGAATTTTTGCACTCTTAGGTGAAATATATTGTACTGAGAAACTGTCAAACATGCTCAGTTCCTGTTACCATAGGAATTCATGAGCGGCAGAAGACTATTTTATAATTTTAACCAACTTTCATCTCTTCTTGGAATCCCATTTTATTGAACTAGGTAGCAAGGTAATATTCTGACTCCAGAAAATATTGACTGAAAGGTCAGGACAACAGACAAGCCTCATTTCTCTTAAAAAATGGTAATGACAAGACAAAATTATCACTGTCGGAAGAGAAAACAAGCCTGGCTTTTGTCTCTGGTGTCACAGTTCTCCTGAAGGCTCTGATCTGGTTCAAAGATGCAGAGTGATTTTAAAACGTCATGCAGTGTTATCCTACACAGAGCTCGTGTGGGAATCTGCTGCAAATGAAATGCAGCTCCCATCAGCCGCTTCTGCTCTAGTTTCTGGATGCAAAAGTAAATCCCAGCTCTTCCTCATAGAACGTGGAAATAAAATGTACTTGAGCTGGTTTTTGGACAGGGCTTTGAAGTCAAGTGGCTGTGGAATAATTGTATTTCATAGTCTATTTCAAATCAGTTTGGCAAGGGATGTTGTGTGCCACAAGACCACAAATCACTGGAACATCTGTAATTTAAGATAACTTTCCTTGATAGTATAACTGGAAAATAGCATAGCAGCTTCACTGGACAAAAAGCTGCAGTTTTCAAAAGGACAAAGATGAAAATCCCAGTGCTTGAAAGAGTAAAATTGACAATTTCCTGTAGGAAAATTAAAAAAAGAAATACTAATGACTGAAGTGGCCTCATGGCTGAAGGGCCACAACGATGATTAAGGGACTGGAGTACTTTTCATATGAGGAAGGGCTGAGAGACCTGGAGAAGAGAAGGCTCAGGGGGATCTCATCGAGGTACAGAAGTACCTGAAGGGTGGGCGCAAAGAAGGAGGAGCCATGACAGGATCAGAGGCAATGGGCACAAAAGGAAACACAGGGGACACTTTTTGACTGTGAGGGTGACTGAGCACTGGTAGCTGGTGGAGTCTCCCTCCTTGGAGATATTCAAGCGTCATCTGGATGTGGTCCTGGGCAACTGGCTCTGGGTGACCCTGCTTGAGCAGGGGGTGCACCAGGAGACCTCCAGAGGTCCCTTCCTACCTCAGCCGTTCTGTGGAAATCGGTCCACAATTGCTATAATCCATAAACCTATTTCACAGGAAATCACTGTTATTTTTATATGTCCCATCCTTTTCTGCGTAGCAGTAAGGCTCTTGAAAAGTCCTTGTTCCTTTTGTCTGCTCAAATGCTGCCCCAGTTCTCACTTGAGGCATGATTCATCACCTGGTCAGTCTTATTTTATCCTCTACTAGAGATAAATGGTCTCCTCAGGTGCTAATGTCTTCATGCTCAGTGTCAATCCTGCCCTAGTGACCTTGGTGAAATAAGTGAAGAACCCACGGCTGGCTGTCGAGTGCTCCTGACAAGTGCCTTTATGCTTGTATGTGTGAGTATCTATACATTTATAAGTACAAACAGACATATTTAAGTATTCCCGTATGTTAGCTGTAATAAACACTTAAATGCTGCCCCAAATGCCTCTGCAACCTTCCTGTCCTCAGCTCATTCTGAATTTGTGCTCTTCACCTGTAACTGGATTTACTTGGTTGGCTGTAAGTGCCAGGAACGAGAGCTCTCCCTTTTAATGGCTTTGTGAAATGTCAGCAATAATGGAAGCCAATCGTGATCTACATCTCTCAGGATTCCCGTAGCACAGACAAATGGTTTCTGCTCCTCCATTGCTTGGTCCCGCAGTGCAGGCACTTTTATTATTTTCAAGTAGAAATTAAGCCAAAGCTCACTTACATTTGCTCACTATTAAGTCAATGACACACTTGTTATTTAAACGTGTTTTTTTTCCTGCCTTGTTCACATCCTTCATTGTTATAGCTTATCATAGGCTTTAGATTAAAGCTGTAATGATACCATAGGGTTTTTAAGATATTCGGCGGAAGTGGTACAAAAATGTGGTACTTTGCAAAAATCTATTTGTAACAGCTCCTTAGGAACCAGATGTGAGAGGAGTATTGTCATGCAGAGGAGCTCGACCTGAGCGCTGATTTAAAGAATTCTCTCCAGCGCTTTCTCTGCTATTGAGAGTACAGTTTCAGTCTAAACTGCTGCTCATATATAAAAAATACAAAAATAAAAAAGAATAGCCTGGCTTTGTTTTTCTATCAAAGGTTTAGGTCTTTGTGCCTCCAGCCGTACTTCATATCTCCGTTACTGAACCAGAACTTCTGAATGTTAGGAAAAGTATTGACTCTCTGAGGAACTAATCCAACTTTTTACTGAATACGTGATAATTTAAAAGTTCTGGATTATTTTTAATTGAAATAGGTGAGATATATATAGATATATATAGAGATATATAT
>NW_010189431.1:25855-27120 GCF_000695765.1 Mesitornis unicolor | reverse complement strand
ACCCTCGCATCGAGCCGGGCACACCGCGGTGCTGCGAGCCCTGGAGCCCAGGGACAGGGGAGCTGAGGCCCTCGGCCACCGCTGTTAAACCGCGCTCTTTCAGCAGGTCGAGTTGCTTCCAAGATTTCAAAATTTTCCACATTTGCTCAGCTGAAGGGGAGGAAAAAAGCCCAGAGAAGAGAGGCTGGGGAGTTTGTGGAGAGCAGAGCTGGGGCTGGCAGGCAGAGATCCTGTAAACTGAGGGGTCACTGATTTTACCAGTGGAGGCTGTGTGGCCAGATCCCACTCACACATAAACCCAAAGCCATCCCCCTCCAAGCCATCCAGAGCCCGGTGTTGCTGCAGGGCTCTGTGGGGATACAGCCTGGAGCTCTTTAAGGCTTTTAAGAGCAGGGCTGGGTTTGGTGCCTTTGGGCTCTCCAAAGCTTCCCGTTTTCCGTTCTGCTCTTGCTCACAACACGGCGCACAGAAATGTCCTGTTTCTAACCCCCTTTTCACCCCAAGATGCTGCTGAGCTGCTGGAGCAGAGCCTGTGCGGGGGTGACACGACCCTTCCCCGCCTCCGTCCAGCGTGCGAGGCCCAAGGACCGCGGCCAGGAGAGGACACAGGGCAGAGAGGAGCCCCAACATCCCTTCCTCTCCTCAGCCCCAGCAAAGCGCAGCAAAAGGCAAACTCCTCTTCCCTGCCGCCCGCTTGGCGCTTGCAGAGGGCCCAGCCCTGCTTGTGGCCGCCCCTGAGTCTCATCTGCTGCAAAACACGCCCGGGTGCCTCGGGGTCCCTGCTGGGAGGGACCCTGGAGCAGGGCAGGACCCAGCTGCCTCCCAGCCCAGCACAGGAGGGATGGGGAGGAGAGAGGGGGCCAGGACACAGCCCAGCTCCTGGAGCAGCCCCTGCCTTACCCCACAGCCCCCTCCTTACACTGCAGCCCCCTTCCAGGTCCATCCCAGGGTCACTCGCTGCCAGCCAGGAGTCCTCAAGCTGAAATCTTCCCCACAACAGCGCCCTGGACAGGGGCTCCAGTTGTTTTTGCAACCAAAACCAAAGCAGCAACTGGCTTGGAAGCATTTGGAGATGAGAACACGTCGTCACCCCCGTTGTTTTGTTTCTGTCCAGTTTCTGGCTCGCTTAGGCAGGTCGGTAACAGCCGACTCTGTACATAACGGCCGCGGTCCCCCCCGAGCACGTGGTGTTTTGTTCTGCCTGTCCCGCAACGCGGCCGCGGCGCAAGGGCTGACTCAGCAGCTGACACGTGAGCCCAAAGCTG
>NW_010189431.1:25092-25699 GCF_000695765.1 Mesitornis unicolor | reverse complement strand
ATGGGCCGGGGCGGGACCCGGGGAGCTGCTGAAGGGATGGCCGAGGTGATGGTGCGCTGCTGGCCGCCAGCTCCAGCCGCTTGCTCCATGCCCAGGGTCTGCCCTCCCAGGCAGCTTTGCTTGCTAAGTGTCCCTGCCAGGCCTTATCACCCCTCATTCTGGATTTCATCCCAGCCCCAGTACTGCAGAGGGAAAGGGATCCCAGTGCTCTGAGCCTCAGGCCGCTATCGGTGCAGACAATGGGCACCTCTGAGCTTGGATTTTCACGATCGCGGTCAGACACTCGTTACTGCACGTGATCCTTAATTTCTTTGTCCTCTGCCTCCTGCACAAACCAGCGTGCAAGAGCGTCTGGATGGAATACTTTATTCACGTGAACGCTCAGATCCTGGCCCGTTCTGCCCGCTGCAGCTGCTCCCATCTTCCTGACAGTGTGAACAAGGGAGGATTTCTTCATCGGCTTGCTTAACAACCCCCCCCCAGCATCATCAGACCCCACAAACAAGTACAGACAGTTCGGCTTTGTCCAGGCAGGAGCGCAGTGCAGGGGAAGGGAGCACTGCGGGGCTGATGGAGCAGGGAGCAAGGCTCCAGGCCACAGCGTGCA
>NW_010189431.1:0-25046 GCF_000695765.1 Mesitornis unicolor | reverse complement strand
AAATGCACCAGCCAAGCCTTAACCCAGGCTCCAGCACCCCCCCAGGCCTTGGGGGGGCTCCTCCCAGGGTTGGCAAAGGATGGGTGCCACCATCTCTTCTCCTTGGAAAGCTGCTTACCAGAATCATCCCAGTCACTTCTGTCACCTGCTGGGCCGTTCAACCCTCCAAGCGCCCCCTGCCCACTGACAAATACCCTCCCCAATCTATTACAGTAAAAAGAAAAACCTGTATTTTGAGACATACAGGCCGAGTCTTGGGTAGAGAACGGTTTCTGTGCCTGGTCTGGTGGTGGCCGGCAGCCTCCAGCCAGCGCTCGGGCACAGAGGAGAGCAGCATCCCCCACAGCCGCCCCCGGCGCCTCAGGGCTTCATCCTGCTCAGTCTGAGGTCGCGCTCGATCTCGAACTGCCTGTGATCCACGCGCTCCAGGAACGCCTTCCTCTCGATGTACCTGCGGGGAGGCAGAGAGGCAGAGGCTGTAAGCAGTGCCCACAGCAGCCCTCAGCCTGGGGCAAAGCCGACCCGAAGGGATGAGCATTATCTGCCTCACTCCCCCTCTCTCCGTGAGCTGGTCACTGCCCTGAGCATCACCTGCGGACACCAAAGCTGCTCCACAGCCTGGTGGGTGTCTCCTGGGGGACTCGCAGAGGTTTGGGGCAAAGGGTCCTCATAGGCTGGAGCCATGGGCTGGCTGCTTCTGGTTCAGCTCTTCTCTTACCGCTGAGAAATGACCTTCACAACAACCTGAACAGGTTCAGGGCAGGTCCTCGGCTCTGACTGCCCCCTGGCTGCCCCCACGACCCGGCCCACGCACCCCCAGCAAAGCATCTCTCAAACCCATCCCACAATACTGGCTGGTAATGGGCACAGGGAGCATTAGGGACACACACAGCTTCACCGGGTGAGCCTGCAGCAGCTCAGGGATCCAGGCCAGGGGTTTCCCAGCCACAGAGCAGCTCCTCACCACCACCCAGTATTTACTTCTCCCTCTCAGCGAGGCACCTGAGCACTGCAAGGAAGGCGGGCACGCCTGCTCCTGGAAAAGCACCTTGCCGCTCATTAATGGCATGCAGCTGAATTTTAATGCACTTTGCTGCAAACCCTTGCCACGGATAGCCTGAGGCTGTGCTACTAATTAACCTACAGAGGGAGCGAAATTGCAATTCAAAACAGGAGCTGTAATTGAATCATCACAATTGTTTTGCATTTGTTCCAGGGCGGCAAACACTCAGGCTGTCACGACAAGGTCATTACGTGAGACGCAGGAGCTGCTGCGTTCGCCTTCTCCCTGTCGGTTGCTGCTTCTCCTGCACGGGAGAGCTTGAAAGCAAGAGCAAAGGCTGCAGCATCCAGAGGAGAGAAGAGCATTGCAGGTTCTAAGGGTTTTCTGGGCTTCTGGGTGGCTGGCAGCGTGCATGAAGGTGCCCACGACCCAACTGCATGGGAAGGTTGAAGCTCCCTCCCACCAGCAATGGGCCCTCTGGGACGGAGGGGCTGCTCTGCCTTTGGTGACAAGGTCTACAGCCATCGAACCAGCACTGAATGTGCTCCCAGGAGCAGGGTGCCTTCGTCCTTGCTGCAAGGGACGGCCCTGACGCTCCTGCCCTCCCCATCATTGGAAATGAATTAATTCAAATTCACTCCAGCGAGCGATTTCCCCCCGCTGGCTTTGTCCCCGAGCGGATGAACAGCCCCGCGCGTCCCCGCTGCCACCCCATCCCCATCGCGGCCCGAGCCCGTCTCGCACTGACACAACTGGGTCAGCTCATCTCCGCCGGCTGCGAGGGGCAGGGGCCCGGAGTGGCCTAACACAGGCGATGCAGTGGCTGCGACGAGGGGTCTTCCCAGCCCCCTGCCTCTTGCATCGGAGGAGGGCTGTGCACCGAGCCCCCCCTCCCCACACCAGCTCAGGAAAGGCAGGCAGGGGAGCGTCGCTTCCCCTTGTCCCCACGAGCAGGGAGGTGACCTGCTCCTGGAGCTGGGATCGGAGAGGCCACGGGAAGGAAGTCGGGGGGGTCACGTTATATATTACATCGTGTCGTATCGCTGGGCGTGTGGTTTTCCTTCTCCTCTGCTGCTAAACACCAACTGCAACCACAGCCGAAAGGCGAGGGACGCGGGTTACCCCTGTTAACCTCAGAGCACCCCAACTGACTACCCAATTTGAAGCTTCTTCAGCCCCTCTGCAACCCCCTACTCTCAACCCCAACAAGGGGTCAATGACTTCCTCCTCCTCCTCCTCTTTGGCAGGCAGGGCCTGGCTCCTGGGGGACTGATACAGATCATGGGCCAGGAATGTGGTCTCACGGCCGCAGCCAGCGGCTCTGCGTGGACGGAGAACTGAGACGTTACCCCCGCGGCGGCGTCCTTGGCCGCAGAGGCCAGAGCAGACCCCGCACCGGGGTTTTTGGGGCAGGCAGCCTGGGAACAAGCCTGGCTGGATTATACTGCGTGCACATGGAGGCTGGAGATGCTGATGGCCGCAAGCAGGGAGGTGCAAGCACCTCTGCGTCCTGTGCCCAAGCTGTGGCTCTGGTTCTCTTGCAGCCGGCAGCAAGGCATTGCAAACGGCAGCGCAAAGGGCACGGCTGAGGAACAAACACCCGTCCTGCGCTTGTCTACATAACCTTTGCTACCTGAATCAATACCTTCCCGTAAATTATCAGCTCGTGTGGAAACAAGGCAGCTGTGACCCAGAGGAAGGGAAATTTGCTGGGAGAAGAGGCTGCCCCTGCTAACGAGGGCAGCTGCAAACTGCTCAGGGGAGGGTTTTGTTGGTGCTGCCTGTCCCCTGCCAGTCACCATCAACAACCCGGCGCGGGGCTGCTCCCCCACTGGGTCTGTCCTACAAAGGTGGCCCAATTAAGAGGCCACATTTCCATTTATAAAGCACACCAGGGAGATCGCAGCGAAGAGGAGACTGCCTCCGCTCCTCACTTCAGCCCCTCCTGTCAAATCCAGGGCAGGCCCTCAGGATCTGCCACAGCCGGGCTGCACAAGCCTGGATCCTCCTACTGGGGAAATGCAAGTCGTCATCTGGGGCTGGTGATATGAGGAGGGGGAAAATCAGAGGCAAGGGTGGACACAGCCATGGGGCAGCACCACGTGTCCCCTCTGCCTCGGGAATCCCTTGAGCTGCTGCTGGCTGGTGACCGGCATCAGCAGCAGAAAGATGCCACGGTCTTTATTTTACAATTACAAAGCTGACACGCAGGGACCAGAGGTTTCTAACACACGGCAGCACCAGAGATAAAGTCAGGGCCCCGCTCCCTCCTGCCTGGGTTGAAGGGTTAACAACCGCTCATTACGATCTTTATAGAGATGTGTAAATGATTGCCTACTGAAGGGTGAGCGGAGCCTGCATTATTAAAGGGGAAGAGGCAGCTGCGGAAGGGACACCAGGCTCCTGCAAAATGACCTGGAGCCCACGGCAGCTGTGTCTGCACGATCGGTGCAGCTGCATGGTGCAGCACTCTCCACACCACCAGCGTTTGCAGGAGGCCCGTAAGCAGAAATGCGGTGGGCTGTGCGTCCATCGCTGCTCCTCCCTTCTCCCTTCCTTCACCTTGAAGGCGGATGTAACTCACAGCGAGCAGATACTTGGTTGATCCCCTCACATTACATGCCTGACTAGCACAAACGGATTTGTAAGGAGTGACTAAAGGTATCACGGCATCACGTTTCTCATTTGGTTTAGTGTCAAAAATCACTTGCCAATAGCCCAGCGGATTTTCTAGCCTGGGATGTGACAGGCAGCAAAATCCAAAGCTGTCTAAGCTTACAGATGCTCTTAAAACCGCTGCTCTGCCTTCTCATCTTTTCAATGTGCTGATCCCTTCTTCAGCCTTCAAGGACCATTACATTAGCGTCTCTGGAAAGGTTTGCCAGGCGTGAAGAGTGAGCTGTCCTGCTTGTACGGGGTGGAATAGGGAACAGCTCTGTCCGACAAAGTCTGAAACACTAGGTTTGAACAAGAAAGATGACACAAAAGGCTCGGGCAGGGGTTGCCTTGGCCTGTCTGGGGTGTGTGCAGCCCAGGTGAGAGCGACGGGCCCTGATTAGGCTGATTGCACAGCCTGGCTCTGCCTCCAGCATCAGCCATGATCTGGGAAGATCTGGTGGAGAAGGGGTGCTGTGGAAGGGTGCAAGACCCAACTGAAGAACCCCAGCAGCTACAAAAGATCTATTTGAAATACAAAATCCAATTTGCTGGAATGCAGAAGCTCTGAGTTTTTCCTGCAGACTAAATGACCAGCTCACAACAAAAACACATTTTATGAGCTGTCCAGTAAGCCGGTTACGTTTGCCCAGAGCTTAGCAATGCACTTGCAGTGGAAACGCCGCTTCTGATCTTATTACCCTTCCCTGCAGCGCACGTTATTAACTTCCTGTTTTATTTACAGCATCACCATTTACTTTTACGATACTTCCATTAACTTCACTGGAGTGAGCGTTGCTCCACGCACGCAATCGACGTCCCGCACTGCCATCATCTTTAATGCACCTTGCCAGCTGTTCCGGGTTTGCACGCATCTTCACGCAGGAGGAGGGAGGGCAGACGCAGCTGGAACTTGTCGTTTGAAGAACGGAATGAAAAACACCTCCCAGTTTGAGACTTTTAAAACAAGAATACAGGGCAAGGGCAATTGCGTCTCCTCATGAGTGCTGCATGAGACTGCCTCACGTTGCATCTGTGCCACTGGCAGGAGAGAAGATGAAGCACAGCCAGACTCTACTTGAGCTGGACTTGAAGAACTCACGAGGTTGTTAGCAGAGAACGATGGGTGCTTGCAGGCTTACCTGTCTCCCTGTGACAGCTACAGCAGCCACTGGCTTTATGCATCCCTAGAATAAATCCTTATCAATTCCATGAGTTTGCTAAACTCTCTGTAGCAAGCGATGGGGTCCCTACAGTCCCCATCCCTGGATGTATTTAAAGAGCGGGTAGATGAGGAACTTAGGGATATGGTTTAGGGGGTAGACAGGAACGGTTGGACGTGATGATCTCAGAGGGCTTTTCCAACCAAGCAATTCTGTGATTCTGTATAGGAAGTGGTGAGAAAGGCTGGACTACCATTAGGTAAAATCCCTCTTACCCGTCTTTCCCTCGGTTATGGATTGCCAGCTCCTCCACAATCCCCTCCTCCTCCTTGAAGGTCTCCCAGTCCAGTTTGGATTTCTCCAGCGTGCTCATCTTCTGCTTTTTGGAGCCAATCTTCCCCAGGAGGCTGCTCATGCCGCTTGGCCTCTTCACCCTGACAGAGATAAGGGAGCAAATGTTACTTAAATGCAGGGAGACCGTGTCAGTTAGCAACTAAAAGCAGCTGAGAAATGTCACGCGTGAGAGTGGCGGCCTTGGTAGTGGCGAGCCACCTCCTCGAAACAGATGGCCACCACCTCCCGGCAGCGTGCGGGCGGCAAGGTCACGCTTCCTGCAGCTCCTGCACCGCCGTTCCCCTGGAAGCAGCAGAGTTCATTACACACGTATCTCGAGTGCTCGCTTTTTGTGAAAGGGCTTTTTCATTTATCTCCTTCGGAGAATGGAAAGCTTTCAGGCCAAAAGAGATCATTAAATCATCTCGTTTGACCCCGTTGTGTACACCAGGCCAAGCCATTCCACTGATCACCTCCGTGCTAAGCCGGTTCTTTGTCTTCGGTTTAAAGTGTTGTTTTCTGGAAGGGATCCAGCCTCGGTGCGTCACCAGCACTGACAACACATCTAGGAATTAACCATTTCCTTGGTGTCAACATTCCCGTTCTCAGCCTGATTTTGTCTAGCTTTATTAATTTTTCTGCTTATTCTAAATCCAAGAGTACTTTGGTGCCCGGGCTGGTCTCAGTAGTAACGTATTGTACACCATAACGAACTTAGGTTTGAATTATTTTTTCTGTTACAAACAGATGGAGCTCTTTATGCCTCTCATTGAGATGCATTTCGTCCCAGCCCACATGTCATCTCTAAGGTTTTGTCCCCCTGGTTACGTTTCAGTGCTCTTTGAAGATGGGGGCACCAGAACCGTGTGTAACCCCCACCCTTCTCTCAATGACAAACCTGTTTCTGTCCCCAGATTGCCTAAATCCTGTCCATCGCACCATCACACAACACGTCGAGTCCCAGTGCACATACACTGCGATCCTACACCATCTCCCAGGCCTCCCTTTAGCAGGAAGACCACCTTGGCCTTTCATCACCCACATGGCAGGGCCCCCAAATCTCCCTTTTATGCTGGGAAACGCACACACAGGGACTGGGGTCAGCGGGGTCGTCCTCAGAGGAAGACAATTCTCAGGGCTAGGAACCCGTAAAACAAACTGGCATTAACCCCTTCTTAACCCCCCCAGGAGAGGGGGGCAAACAGCATCCCATTGAACTGGGTGTTTACACACATTCCAGAGATAACTTCAGGTCTGCAGGGCCTTTGCCTCTGCAAGAAGCCGGAGAGGAAATGATTCTCGTTCCTGAGAGATGGAGGAATTTGGGGAGGGGGGGGCGCCCGAGGAAGGCAGCCAGGTAAGCGTGGCAGGCTGTTCTCTATCAGTGCTCTCTCCGAGCACGTCCTACCCGGGGGTAGCCGCTCTTGGGCATGCAGCCAAAGCTGTCCTTATCGGATCATTAGCATGGTTTATGCTTCCATAATTTGCAAGCCTCTAAAGGAAAATAATTCTGCAGTTTAGATGGAATTAAATCAAAGAAAATTACATCTTCGTAAGCCTCAGCCAGAGGATTCTCTACGTGAGAATGGCTGGCCACGGTCACCTGGGGCTGCAGCTTCTTGACATAGATATATATGGGCTACAAACCCTGGATTAAGGGCATCTTGGCAGGCTCCATAGCCGCTGGGCAAAGCTGCCTGCCTCTCCTCATACGGCCCAGCCAGATATCGTAGGACCTGGCTCTCTCATTTCTTCAAGTCCCTGTCTACCACTGGAGAACGTCACAGCAGGGACACAGAGTGAGCTGGGTGCTCTTTTGCTCACCTTCATCCCTGAATGTCTCATCGAGATGTCTACAGCCCTTCACATCACTACCACACAACGAAACCTCGATCCCCACTCAGCCCCCGATTCTGCCTTATTTTCCAAGACACGATGGCTCCAAGTATCCTTATCTGCAGGTAGGAGGGAAGTGGCGCAAGGAGGCAAAACGTGCAAAGATGTTCTCAGCGCAAGATAAAAACAGAGGTTTGGTTCCCACATCTGGCTGCCCAGAACTGCACGCAAGCGTTGCACAACCACCAAACCCAGATGCGTGTTCAAGTTGCAAGGGAGTGGGAGGAGAGGAGATATGACAGGTAAGAAGGCGAAATCAAACAAAATATTGGGCAAGCATCCCCTGTGGCAGCTCCTGCTGAGCGGCTGCCTGGAAGGCACAGCCTGGTGCTTTTCCATGGCAGTTCCTTACGCTGCACTGAGAGGTCTTGGGTTTTAGCAAGAGCCTTAAAGTAAAGATGCTCTGAGCCAGACTTAGAGAAGTGCTATGGCTAATCCAGCTGGCAATGCTCCTCTCCCCCCCTTCTGGCGGGCAGAAGGTGTTTAAATTAACACAAGGTATTCAATAACACATTTCTCTGAATACACTCACCTTTCCAGACTCACTTGTGCTTACAATTCTGCCCACTTATTGATCTGGGAGAAGCAGGGATGCAGAAATGGAGGGTGTCATCCCTTGTCCCTAGATGCCTCCTAAATGTTTTTTGGGGCAAAGAACCCCAGTGGCATAAGAGCATCTCACCTGTATAAGGACAGCCACACTTCAGCTGTATCCGCCAGCTGTACCAGACAGGACTGACTGCAAAAGACACAGCACACACCTGGAAAACCCACTGGAATCTGTCCCAGGGTCTCTCCTGGGTGTCAGAGGTGAGGGACAAGCACTGAGGCAGGCTCACACATGTCAAAAGCTGATGTCTTTTCGGCTGAACCTCGGGCTGTTAGCAGGGAAGGGCTGAGTTGGGACAGGGGCCAATTGGCCAGGCTGGGCTGCAGCACATGTCCCCGCATGAAACACGGGCTGGGACACGCTGACAGGCAACTGCCACCCTCAAACCATGGTGGAGGAGATCCACAAGCAAAGGGAACCATGGCAAGATGGTTTGCGGGCAGAGGTGGTGCTGGCGTCGCAGCAGGGAGCTGGGACTGCAGATGAAGGTCGCTCCTTGCATCTTTTCTCCCATGGGAATTCTTGGCATAAATTAACGTTGACATGCACACAGTGCTTAAGGCCTGCGTACCTCCTCTTGGCCACGGAGCTCAGAAATATCCCTTAAAAGACACAACTCGCCCCGTGTTTGAAGCTAGAGTCCAGGTTATGAACACGGACCCCATCGAGGGCTTCCAGAGAGCTGCAAGAATATTTGCAAGTCAACGTAGGTCCCTTCAAGGCAAGGGAACCTAACAAATCAGGGCAGGCTGCATCGTACACTCGTGTTGATGACTACACCGAAAATATTGCTGATACCCAGCGTCAGCCCCGCGCTGCAGACAGGCCCTGGGCTGGGTGACCCGGCTCTGCTCCTGCCTGGACAATTCGGTGCCGCTTGCAGCAGGACCAAGCCTGGGCCAGGCAATGAGACGGGGCCGAGCACGGGCTGAAGGACACGTTTGAGTCTGCTGCTGAGTCTTCACTCCGTGCTGAGCCTTTCATCACCCTGAATAAACCCAACGGCGAACCTGGGGGTGGGAATTCCTACGCTCGTGCCAAAATGAAGTAAATGAGAGACATTAAAGTCCAATTAAAAACTTGCTCGGCCTTAAACACCTCATCTGTTTAAAAAGCAAGTAAAGGGGCCTGATTAATTGCATTCGGTGCCAACAAGAGGAATTATTACCCTTTTTGTACTCATTAAGGGTATCTGCTGTGGCATCTTTAATCACGAAGGCATTTAAGAGAGAAAGTAATTTGCTAAGACATAATGGATCCCGGGGATGGGAATCAGGACAATTGCCTATTTAGGACACAAAGCCACGCTCTCACTTTCCATCATTAAAAAGCACGGCCTGTGAACCAGCAAAGCAGCATGCTGGCGAGCTCTGCCTTGGCAGGGATCCTCTGCACCCATCCGGTGTCTCCAGGACAAGGACCCGGCAGCGTCACACACAGGGACAAGCAGCAAGCCAAGGGCTCCCTTGCTGTCCCACCACAGGCAAACAGGCTCCGTATTCCTGCCCTTAACAACGAGGCTTCCTCCCACCCGCAGCACGACCAGGGCCTTGGAGAATTGCTGCTGCACCAATGATGAAGTGGCACTGTCACACGCAATCCCCGCTGCCTTGTAACATGCAGGTTGGCAGCGTCTGGGAAATGCCTGCTTGCCTCCAAAGAGGCAGACTTCAGCACAGGCTTCATGAAATAACCTTCGAGCAACAGGAAAACAGGGCCACAAACGTCTCGTGGTGCATCCTGCCAGGACGAGCTCCTCTCCCACCCGCCCAGAGATGGGTGCTCTGAAGGCCTCATGACACCAACCTCGCATGCACCGGAGGTTTCAGCCTTCATCAGCCTTACACTTATGCAAGTTTTCCCAAGTGACTGCATCTCCTTGCTCAGCCCATGACTTGTTATCTTCTTCCTGGTAGCTACTAAGAACAGATCATTCCCTCACTTTTCACAGGAGCCTTTTATGTCTTTGAAAGCTTTTCATATCGCCCTCCCTGCTCGGCTTGCTCTTTCCTAGACTAAACAATCCCGGGTCCTTTCAAGCTTTTCTCATTCCTCACGTTTTCCAGCCCGCTGACCACTCTCCCCAGACTCTCAGCTATTGGCCCACATCTTCCTCGAAACGCAGCATCCAAAATGGGAAAGAAAGGGCTCCAGCCGTGGCTTTACCGGCATCGGGAGCAGGAGGAATACTTCGGATGCTTCACAAAGCATGCAACTCCTTACATGGCCTCCTATGACGTGTGCCTTTTTCACAACCGTGTGACAGCGTTGACTCACGTCGAGCCTGTGATTCACTGAGATTTTTGTCTGCTCTGCTGCTGCCAGGCCAGTTGTTTCCTTCCTTGATTTGTGCAGATGATTACTGCTACCCAAAGGCAGAGCTTTGCACTGGTCCTTCTGTGTGGTTCCTCCTGCTTGACCTCATGTTTCCCTCAACACAGTGGATCCCGGATGTCTTCGTAAATCAGCCTCTCCTATTCACAACACCCGCGCTGCAGCTGCTGAAGAGCGACACTGGAGTAACTTCACGTCTTTGTGAAACGCCAATGGAGACGATTTAGCAGCTGGACCAGCACCAGTTGGCCAAACAAGATCAAGGTGATGGCCAGAAGCAGGTAGGGACCAGCAGGATTCGTGTTGTCCGACTCCAGTGAACGAAGGGTGCCCAAAGGACACCTGCTCAGGAGTTGGTCATGGAGCCAGCAGCTCACGTACTTCTGAGAAGGGCTCAATTCGTAAGAAGCAGATGCTGAAACACAAAATAGGATGCTACCAATGCTTAGTGAACACCCCAACGTGCCCCCACCTCCCTTCTCATTATGTCACGTCTCGGGGAAATGCTGTGAGGAAATGCCCTGAGGAGGACAGTCACTGCTGTACAGAGATCACGAGTGAGATGCTCCTTTTCCCCCTCTTAATGAGATCCAGCTCCTGAGCCCCTGTGAACCAATTTTGCCGATGAGGATCTTGTGACAAAGTGGCTGCTGCGAGACTTGGGCCACGGACATTTTTTCAGACGATGCTGATCCCACCAAGGCATCCTGCAGCTGCACGGCGAAGGAGACAAGACAAGAGTGAAGCATCTTCTCTGGCCTCATCACAGGCTTTTGCACGTCCCATTGCAGCGCAGCAACGGCAGCTCTGTTCCTGTCACCCCAGGCTCCTCGATGGCAGGGACTCAGGTGAGAAACTCGGCTGCTCGGCAAAGAGAGGAGCACAAGGTTTTGTAAACAGTAATATCTATTCCTGCCACGGACTGCTGCAAAGCCGAATAGTTTCCTTAACGGCAGGAAATGGTTCTCATACAAACTAACCACAGCTGGGCAACTGATGCAGCCAGTAAATACTTTCATTTTAATAAAGTGGAAGATTCCTGCCCGGCACACCATGGATCGCTCGCCCTGCTGTCCCCCCTTCAAACGACGACATGCATGAGTGCGCGAGACGTTGCATGAGGAGGAGGATGCATGCAGAGACCTGGCTGGTGGCCTGTGTGCCAGCTCTGCTGTTCACCCCCAGCCCCTCCAGGCCAAGTTCCTCAAGAGAGGAGTGAAAACACCGGTGGGGAGGAAAAGGGACACATGGCAGGAAGGGAAGCACGGTGCCATCTGCTCCTCAGGGTGGTCTGGCTGGACAGAGCAGGCAGCAGCAAAACAACAGTGCCCGGGTATTGCCAGGTTGCAGGAACCTTCCCCAGAACGATCAAACAGCTCGTCTTCCTCAGACCCTAAAACCAACCAGCTCTTTCTATCCTTCACCCCGTGCAACGCACGAGGACAGAAAAACCTCCCAGGCCAGACTACATTTCTTCTTCTTTTCTCCCCCACTTGGCATCACTTCCCAAACGGGCACTCAGATGGATGTGGAGATCAGCCCAGCTCATTCTCAGCCCTGCCTGTCACAACAGGTATTTAACAAAAAAAAACCCAAACAAACAAGAAAGCCTCCCTGATGCCAAACAAACAAACATTCAAATCCCAGGTGGAAAAATACAAGCAAGTGAGGAGGAAATGAAGATAAAAGACAGGGTGGATGCTGCCAGAGGGCTGGCAGGGTGGTGATGATCCTGTTTGCATGGCAGCGCCCAGGACTGAGCAAACACAGGCAGGGTGGCAGGGAAGGGACCGCCTGGCTCCCACTGCCTGGCCAGGGCAGTGCTGTCTGAGGAGCCGCTGCCAGCTCAGAGAGCGGTGCCTGTTCTACGCTCTGCTTGCTGCGCTGGTAGCAGACACTTGGCATTTACACCCTAAAGCACACGTAAATTGAGCCAAAGAACCTGTCTGAAATGCTGCAGGAGTAGCAGGGAATTTTGAGGCAGGGTTATAAACCCATATCCTTGTTGTGAGGACCACAGAGCTTCTCGCACTCTGAAGAGCGACACGCACCCATGCGCTGCGGAGAAGCAGCCACGACTGGGGCAAAACCTATTTGGCAGCGTCGCAGGGCACGACAGAGCAGGCAGAGCCAGCAGCTACAGCCAAAGGTAGGAAGAGATGCAAGTACATTGCACAAGTGCAAGGACACTGGGAAAATGCAATTACACTGCCTGTGATCCTGCCAACAGACCGAGACAGACTTGTATCTACTGCACAGGGGCTTTGCTGGCAGGGGCAGTCAGCAGCTCCTGGTGAAAATACTCCAAGTACAATCACTTCTGCAGAAGGTGGCTGGTTTGAGCGCAGCAGGGCCAGCCTGAAGTACTCACAACAAACAAGGAAATGTGGGTTTTAACTTGAGCCGACAGCATGAGTTAACTCTTCTTGGGCTTTTGTTCAGGCTTGCCAACCCAAGTTAACCCCAAGTTGCTTTGCCATCACTGCTGCTGCAATGCAAGACAGCAAAATCTGGAGAGAGAAACACAGAATCACAGAACGTTAGGGATTGGAAGGGACCTCCAAAGCTCATCCAGTCCAATCCCCCTGCCGGAGCAGGAACACCCACATGAGGTTGCACAGGAAGGCGTCCAGGCGGGTTTTGAATGTCTGCAGAGAAGGAGACTCCACAACCTCTCTGGGCAGCCTGGGCCAGGGCTCTGTCACCCTCACTGAGAAGAAGTTTCTTCTCCAATTTCAGTGGAACCTCCTGTGTTCCAGCTTGTGCCCATTCCCCCTTGTCCTATCATTGTTTGTCACCAAGAAGAGCCTGGCTCCATCCTCGTGACACTCACCCTTGAAATATTTATAACCATGAATGAGGTCTCCCCTCAGTCTCCTCTTCTGCAAACTAAAGAGCCCCAGCTCCCTCAGCCGCTCCTCAGAAGGGAGATGCTCCGCTCCCTCCATCATCTTTGTAGCCCTACGCTGGACTCTGTCCAGCAGGCCCCAGGTCTTTTCTGGTCTCTGATGTCACCCCATGTCCCCTGAGACCTCAGGAACTGCCTCGCAGTGAGGACCCCTACGTGAACACCTTCTCCCCACTTGTAGGAAGCCTTTGAGATCGACTCTGCTGAGCTGAGGAGGGAACCCAGGATCACAGCACAAAGCACAACTGCTGTTCACAGAAGCAATGTGTCAGACACGTATGGAAGAGAAGGTGCAACCTCTCAAGTAAAACTGATAGCTCTCCTTCCCACACATTTGCCTGCCTTCCTACAGCCAGGGTCTACATAGAAAAGAGTTTAAGATGGAGATAAAAGGCACTGCCAGGCAAGGACAGCCAGACTGCTTCACCCCGGCAATCGAAGCCTGGCCGAGATGACGCGGTTTCCATCAGCAGATGAGACAGACTAAATGCACGCACGATGCTGCCTCGTTGAGGACGCTGGAGGTGGAGTTTGCCATGGGCACAGCTGATGCTGAATGCATTTGCGTCTAAATGTAGTTAGTGGGGAAGAGAGTTTTGTCACAGGGGAAAAAGCCATGTCACTCCCACCTCCCAGCAGCACTGAGCAACTCCCACCACAGGGCAATGCTCTGGTATTCCAGCTACTCTCGTGTTGCTGGATTTGTTATTAATCCAGCACAGTGAGTTTCTGTGGGACTTCACAAGTTGCGCAACGCTGCTTCGTTCTGGCAGAACACACCTCACCTTGGGGAAGGAAGTGTGTGTCACGGCACCAGCTCACAAAGAGCAAAACAGACGTGGGAGGCGGTGAAGGGGCTTGCAGAGCATCGTGCCACTGAGTGCCAGCAGAGATCCCAGGTACTGACTGCTTTTCTGGCACGCTCTCCAAGATACACAAATACTTTGTGCTCATCTCCATGTCATGGATCATGCTGGATAGGCCTTTCCAAAGCGCAGGGCTGGAAAAACAGACCTAAGGGTCTCCTTGCTCCAAAACAGGACAGCGTAGATGTGGTACCACCCTGCTCTCCAGTCTGCTCCCCAGACTGGGGAAGAACCCAGCTGTAAATACTCAGTAATACTGCACACATGAATGTAGTGTGTACAGAATATAAAACCAGAGCCTCCATGTACAGCAAGACAGAAATTTTACGAGCAGAAGAGAGATGGGATGATTCGGCTGCTCAGGAGTGGCGGAGAGCAGCAGCAGTAACACGGCCTGAGCAGATCCCATCCCAGGGATGCACCCACCTCTCTGGAGGGCCTGCTTGAGAAGCACAGGCTGGAGTCTCACTTTGCAGGCTCTGGAGGCCACGCTCATCAAGAAGCACATCAGCTCTCAGGGAGCTGGCTGGCTCAGGCACAGCCCCTGACCTGCCGGTCCCCTTATAAGCAGGGAGGGCTCATTAGGGAACGGACCTGGGTTTCCTGCGCAGGGCCGAACCCTTTGTGAAGGGACCGCTGCCATGGAGAACCCGCTTCCTAACGGCCAGAGGAAGCAAAATATTTTCCTTGGGCCTCTGAGACAGAGTTGCTATGGGGTTGGCTGTCAACAAAAGAAAGTTGCGCTTGTGGAGCTGGGCAGCGCACGCCCTGCACGGGCTGTTACTGGGGGATAAAGGTGCTCCCAGCAGCATCACCGCCTGCCCCCAGAGCCCGGGATGATTCAGAGAGCATAAGGCTCCTCTGTGCCAGTCTAACTGCAGCTGCCCTAGGGCTGTACTGGCAGAGGACGATTTTAGCAAGAACAAAATCTCGCACCCTCCTAATCAGTGTGACATTGTGCGGACACCACGGCTCGCTCTGGCTCCCCTCCAGCCCGGAGCACAGACAGAGGCTGTTTCAGGAGCAGACTCTTGCAGACTCTCCTCGTGCACTTGCAGTGGGCCAGCCAATTACGTTACAATATCTGCGTACGGAGCTCAACGGGAGCTTAATTGAAAGAGCTGTAGCATCCAAATGACTTCTGATACTATGAAGACGTTAACGATTCCAACCCAGCGCTAACCAGGCCTGCCTGATGCTCGGCTGCTGGGTAAGGACCTGTAACTCGGGCCTTGGTCTGCAGCCAAAGCTACGCCCCTGTTAACTCAGCTCAGCTCAGCGCCGCAGCTGCAGCCAAATGCTGACGGAGTTGCCCCTTCCCAGCTGGAAGCTGCAGCACCTCCTCACATGAGCTCTCCTACGCCCAGGGCATCCGTGCAGTACAAAACACACTGCTCCTGCCACTAAGGACCACGTTAAATGCACCATGTTACATGCACAGCACTGCTTGCATTTATTCTTTTCTTGGAAAAAAACAATATCATGTGTGTTCTTCATATAGCTTTTACATTGCTTTTAAGTGCTGTAAACCTTTGGGGATGATGAATGTGCCAGTTTCAGATGGGTTTTGCTACACCAGCACAGAACCAGTAAACCTACCCCACTCCAAGGTGGTTGGCTAGATTTGATCTGGTATCTTCACACCGCCATAGAAAGTGGCAAGAAATGCCTTTTATAAAGCTGTCCACGCTGTGTACGTGTGTGTGTGGGCAGGTACCCTGCTTCTGCTATTCTCATTTCTGATCCAACGCTCAGAAATCAGCAAAAACACATACACAGACAACTTACCCTTGAGCTTACACTCCTGCATGGCTGTGAGGCATCTTGCACCCCAGCAGAGCAAAAAATCAAAGTGAGAAGGCACGATGCTTTTGGTACCCACAGCTAACAGGTTGATGAGCTGAAAGCTGCCAGAAGCTGCTGCAAGCTGGTAGCAGTGGCATACAGCATGTTTGCTGGGCTACAGCTTGGGTCATATGCTGGAGTATTTGAGAGTAACACCCTGTGTTACGCCCATATTTAGCCATGGAAATAAGTGTGACTTGACTTTCAAACGCTTGCAGCTTTCACTGACTTCACTGGGTTCAGTCGAGATGTTTCAAATAAAACAATAACGACCACAACTCTGGGCTGGGACCAAGCGCAGACCATTTTTATCTTAAAAGGCATTTGTTTGAGAACATTCAGAGCCGCTAGAACCAACAGGGCTAAAGTTATTTCACCGTGCAACCCTAAAAACGTTGACAGCTTTGTCTGCGAAACGACACGGATTAATTGGTGACCAATCCTAAAAAAAAAAAAAGAGAACGGTTAGGAAAAAAAAAATTGCTGGCAAACAGAGGAGAAATTCTTCCTTTTTTCAGAGGCTCACTCCTTCCTCCTTTGTCGAACAGCAGATCTTTTGTTCAGCATTTCAGCTCAGAGCAGCCCTGAGGTACGCGGGGAGCGCCTCGGTTCTGCCGAGCCCTCCAGCCCGGCGCACAGACTCCGTTTTAATCGGCAGAGAAACAGCTCCCGACCGTGCCTGTGAAGTACGGCTAATGGAATTGTTCCAGCGCTAAAGGGATTTCAACATGAATGAGCGCGGATGGCGGAGCAGCTGCTGCGACTCCCAGGTTGCTCCTGACAGCGCCGTGTGCCACGCAAGGACGATCCAAAACCCCAACCTTGAGAAAATGACCCCCAGTGTCCCCCCTAGCGACGCAGAGTCCCTGGGGCTCTGTCCCTGCCATTCGTAGACAGCGCCAGCGTTTAGTCCAGCTTAGCCCCCACTGTAACAGATCAACGCCAGGCTTTGATCAGAACCAAGTGCGAAAGGCAGGACCAGAAGCAGGGAGGGACCTCTCCTCCCTCCTCCAGCCATTAATCTGATAGCTTTAAGAACAGTTGTGATTAGAACAAATACACCGCCTTCCGCTGGCAAATGTTTGCAAAGGACGGGGGAAGGTTCCCAGGAAATGAAGTCAAGGTGAACGAGCATCAGAGCTCCCCAAGCACCAATGCACTGCTACGACGAGTAACAAACTACAGCCCGGTGGAGCAGCTGCTTTGCAGTGTCATGCAAGTTAATAAACAGCACGAATATAAGATATTATCTTCCAGTGGAAAGCCTGGCCTGGCAGCACGTGGGTCTGTGTGGGACAATAAACATTTGGGCACTGCTACAAGCAGCCATAAAACAAGAGTGAGGGTTTGATCACATTTAATTGCTTTTGGGAAGGGTAACATCACCCGAGTATCCATCACAGCTACCTGCCCTTCCACGAAAGTGGTCTATGGCAGATAAAGAGCTGGCTGAATGATCCACATCAGAGGGTATCTCAGGGGGTAAGGAAAGGAGGGAAATACCCTAAAAGCTTTAAAGATGTTTGCCATGTACAACATAAAGTCCAACCCATGAGAAAGCAAGCAATAAAAAGTTAACAGACAAAAGGATGCGCTTTTCTTCTCAACTGCCACTTTCCAAGGCTGGTGGCTGCAGAAAAAGCTCAGTAACAAACCAGAAGACAGCACAGAGAGCCCAAAATGTACGAAAGAGGAGAAACTAAGATTACCCCGTATTTTTTTTTCCAGGGCTTGATTGAAGTGTTTTGAATGCCTGAGGCTGGCAGGGCTACCTCCAAGTGCCTCCCAGCTTTGGCAGCAGCCACTCAGAAGAGCTGCCCTTCCTCTTCCCAGGGACCCACCTCACTGGAAATAGATTTCGAGTCCCTAGAGGAAGGACATGGAAACAGCTGACTTCTCCCAGCCACAAGCTCCGTTGTCACCTTCCAGCTGGAGGCAGGCAGAGGGGTAAGAGCTTCCCTTCCACCCACGCAAAGCAGGAGGCTCCCAAACAGATTTTGCAGCTAAATTCCACCTCCCAAAAGCTGCTCGGGAAGCCGGAGCTCTCACTGAACGTGGGGACCACAACCCTGCAGGGCTCCCACTGTCTCCAGCGCAGAGAGGGGTGGCAGGGCCGGGGTTTTCATGACGCATCATCTCTGGAATTCGCTGGTGAGCATCCCACAGCCTCTGCTTGGTGTGATGCCAGGGCTGTTTCTCAAATCCTGCATGACCTACCAGCTGCTGAGGGCAAACCAGAACGGCATCCATCATCCAGAGAGGAGACAAGATCAGCGGGGCTGCTGCTGAATGAACAGGCAGACACTTCACCACACGCACTCCCGTAGTCTTGGCTGGAGGGGGCAGGTCCAGGACCCTGGCTCTCCCAGCCAGCCCCTATGACCCCGGGCAGGTCATTTAGTCCCTTTGTAGCAAGACTTTTGTCTCGGGAGGCAGAGAGCTCTGCAGCAGCGCTGAGCAAGGCAGGCAGGCTGCCAGCGGAGGATTCAAACTCCTTCAGGGAGCCGTAACAGTTACGCGGTAAACGCATTAAGCATGGGAACAGCTTCCCAAAGGATGTGGTGGATCCCAAATTGTAAGTCTTTCCATTGCGAGTGGATGCCTCTCTCAAAAATGCAGGCTGGAGTTCAACCACAAGCGCTCGCGGAGAGCCCTCAGGGAAACGCCACGACCCCAGCGAAGGCAGGAGCGCAGCCTGGGCACCGGAGCAGCTGCTTTTGACCTTCAAGCAACAAACCTACGAAACCCCTGCCCTTTACACCTTGCCATGGCAATTCCAGACTTTTCTGGGCTGTTCCCCTTTTTTGTGTCTCTGCGCAGCCCAATTTTCAGGTGATCTGCCCCGGGCCACCTCAATTCCCTTTGACCCGACCTGTTGAGCAATCCTCTAACCCGTGTCACCGCTCTAGATGGGTTTTTATTGTTTGTTACTGTTAGCAAATGGGGAGAAAAATACATTTGAAGGGAGGAGAGAGGTAGGGCTAACAGGGGAGCAGCAGGGGTAACACTTCACTTCACTGAAGCCCACCTAAACCAGCCAGGTTGCTGTGCATTCCCCTGACCACAAACCACACTACAGGGCTCTCCAGCACCAGGACCAGGCTCTGCAAACAGCAAGGAACATCCCAGGGGACCAGCGTGAAACAGGAAACTTCCTGCACGAACAAAAAAATTCCCTCTTATCTGCTTCAACCACAGCAATATTTGGATGAAGTGTTCTTGTCCGTATCTGGGCTGTAATCCGGTGTTTCAGCAGCCCTGCTCTCGGTGCTCAGCTGTTACACACACATGCACCGTGGTGGAAAGGTTTATCCTATCATACCCAAAGTTGTTCCTCCTTTTCTTTATCTCTTGGCTTTTGAATTTCTACTCCTCTTCAGGGTCTATAATCAGAGATTTGAGGAGTCAATTTATACCCAGTAAAAAGCGGCAGCCCCTGCAGGATATCTCTGCTACAGCACCTCTCCTTCCGAGACCTTTTTCCTTCCCTTCCCTTCCCAACCCAAACCACCTCCATACGCAGAAAAGCCCAGGCAGGGTAAAGCCTTGCCAAGGGAAGAAACTCTCCCATTATTCTCATCCAAGAAAGTGGCACAAAGGAAAAAAAGCCAGAAGAGATGGCTCGCATCCCTGGGTCACAGCAGAGAGCTGGAAAAGGCTCATCTCCAGGAGGACAGAGTGCCAGCGCTCCTTTTTTTAACTTAGCCAGCAGCTGCAGAATTGAAGCTTTATTAAAAGCCTATTTTGCCCTTGCTGCTGCAAAGGAAACCACCTCCCTCCTCTCCCCTCCCAAATAAAAGGCCAAAGTCTGCAGACAGACATCCTGTAATGTCACCTTAGAAAGAGGTGGCGACTTGACTCACCTCAGTGGGATGTGCGGCACGGAGCAGCTTCGCTTTCACTTCAGGTTACAACAGGAATATACAGCTCCCATGGCTGAGCCCTGCTTTGAGGTTTTATTACGAGCAATACAACAAACCTGCAATAGTCTGCGATTACGAGCGTCTGGAACAAGAGAGGAACAGATAGGCAGGGAAAACAGGCAGGCTGGATTTTGAGGCTCCGGGTACCTCTCATTACCCACAGCCTCCCACTCTGCAGCACCGCTGCACGCAGGCGGCCTCTGTCCCCACACACTGCGCGACAGGTCAGAAAAATAAACATTCAAATGGCCTTCCCACAAGATGTTTTAGTGCAACACAAACAAGGGGCTGCATTATTTGTCAGGGCAGAATAACGAGAGACAGAGAGCACTGAACTAGATACCACGCACTAAACGATGCTCTCCCAACGGCTATTCGAAGCCCACCTCAATTTATAGATTAATCTGCTGGATCAGTGATTTAGGCCGTTTGACGGCTAGCATTTAGAAGTGCACATTTCTGGGAAGGCTGAAAACCTGCTTGTGATTTACAAAATCACTGTGGGGTCTCTGGAGGCTTGGGCATTTGTCAGAGGCAGGTGTTGTGCATTAACCATTCTCCCTTTCCTCCCCGCATCCAGGTTGAACAGCAGCGACGAACACCAACCGCTCCTGCAGCACGCGCTTTAAAGCAGCGGAGCGAGCACAAGTCCTGTGCTCCTTTCCCATTGCCACGTCAATCACCACGCGATATAAGGCTTTAGGATGATGTATCTCAACCAACTGGGGTGGGGGATGAAGGGGACCTGAAAGCATCCGAATAATCTGCGCCCTCCCGGGACAAGGCGCATTCTGACCCCGCACGGTGCCAGGGGCTGGCCCAGCCGAACGAACTAGGGCAGGATTTGAAGAGGGGATGAGCAACGCGGCCTCTGTGCGCAGCTGGCCCCTCCTTTCGCCCAGCCCTTTAATCTGCCGCTGTCTTTCAGGCCTGGTTGGGATTCCCTCTGTCAGCAGCACAGTTTAAAATGCCACTGGGAGACCTTGCTAAGCAATGGGACTGACCGGACTCCCTCCAACACCAACCCATCAGCTCCAAAACCCTCCTGGAGCCTGCAAAGCCCGTGGTGCTTCAGCTGCCTCTCAGCGAGGCCCGTTTCACTGCACAAACAGAAGCTCCAATCCCTCAGGGCTCGGATTTTTTTCCAAACTGGGTAAACACGCAAACACGCATTATTTGCATGCACAGCAAGTGGGACAAAGGATGTGCGGCCAGGTAGGTGTCTAACCGGTGGTCCAGGCGTGCGGAAACATGCGTGCAATCCTAGAAATCTCCAGCGAGAAGTGACTTATCTCTAGACTGACTGTGCCGCTTCCAAGTCTCAGATTTGAGATTAAAAAGCAGCCTTTGTTGTTTGGAATATTTGCATTTCAGAAAAAAAAAAACCCCCACCCCTGTCCCCCCACCCCAAAGGTTCATAACCCAAAACACCGGCGGCGTAACAGCAGAAGGTCAAAGCCCTCCAGCCATTAGGCAGATTATATTTAAGAGCCCTGCGCGCAGCCGATCAGAGACTTATTCCTTAAAGGATTGAAACGGCAAGACGGCGCACCTCAGCAAGCAATCTCGTTTAATAGTCAATTAGCAGAGATGTGCTCCTCTGAGCTACAGATCGCTGCAGACAAAAATAAAATCAAATAAAAAAAAGCACCGCCATCAGCTCTGCTCCAGTCCTGCTATTAAATCAAGCCAGCCGATCCACTTTTTCAGCCCATCATTAACTGGCAAGACTGGGATGCATCTAAAAGTCACCCAGCAGTTTTATCCCAATGAGGACAGTAATATTCATGATAACAGGCTGGTTTTTTAGACTAGAGGGGGACTGGATGGACCCAGAAGCCACATGAAAAACCCAGACTTTTTCGATACAAAGCATGTAATTAAACCAGGACGAATTGCAATCCTCCAACAGCGACTCCCCTCATGAATCCCAATACCTAAAACCCCACACGCGCTGTCCTACATCTGGGAAAAGGAAGCAACTAAAGGCAGATTTGCATAGTGATGATGCATCACACCAGCCAAATTACAGCCAAGGACAGGCCACCTACATCCAGCCACATGTTGGTAACGACCGTGAACGCCCAAATTTCATAGGCACACGGACATCAGCGTAACCAAGAGCACAAGGGAGCCCCTCTCTAGAGCTGCCAACCCCAGTGTTCAAAAGCCATGAGTCAGCCTCCGCACCCCCTCCAGTCGAGCTCAGCTTAAAAGCTTGAAAAATAAGAAAATTCAGAAGCTGTATTAATTTGCCTCCTAGTTTCTAAGCTTTAGGTTAAGCCAGCCAGAGTGGCTGTCCTTTCCTTCCAGCCATTAGAGGCAGAAACCTTATTTTCATTACTCAAAAGCCAAAGTTCTTACCCGATCGCTTCCCCCAGGACTCGAGCATTTGGAGGAAAAACTGCCAAATATTTTAAGGCTTGGTGGCCCATTCAAAGCTGGCATCGCCCCCTCCCATAATCAACCAAATATGACACTGAGTGACTTGGGATTTGCACCAAGAGGCTTGTGCTGGCTGCTTAAGAGTAGAGGAAAGCAGTTGTCCACAGTCCAGCCCAGAGAGTCCGATGGAAAGGTTTATGCCACCAAACCAGTGCTCTTCACCCTTTTGTAAGAGTTTCAGCAAGGACACTAAAGGCTCAAACTGTCCATGGGCTCTGAAAGACCATCTTGGGACCATGGACCATGCAAATGACCCTCTAAAATCCTCTCTTCTGGAGGAGGCGCAGTGCAATGTCATGCTGCAGAAAAATGAGGTTACTGGCACAATCCTCTGGGAAGCAGCGAAAGCAGGGTATGAAAGCAGGGTATGAGAGCTGTCAGTACTGGCACAGCGGCACCCACAGAACAGAAACCCCAGAGATTTCAGAAGAACGCTCCTCTAATGCAACGTGAACAAGCCATGGACACGGCAAAGGCAATACGAAGGGGTCTGCACATCAAAAATCAGGGTTCCTCCGAGCTTGTGGGTCACCACAAACATCTCTGCAGGCTGAAACCTACCCCGGGGACTCTGATTTTCTCTCCTGCTTTGAAGAGCGGCGAGAACACAAAGCTACCCAAAGCCCGATAGTCAGCCCAGGGACAATGTGCAAGGAGAAGCCTAAGCTTGCTCTATCCTCTAATCATTGCCACGCTGACTCTGCATAGAGGTGACAAAAGCAAAGCAAGACTGCCTGAACGGCCTTTTTCAGCAGCAGAGCTAAACAAGGCCAATTCTGACTGGCAAAAGGCTGCGGAGTGAAGCTGCCACTAGAGACGATCGCTTTTCACAGTGTACACTCGCTTGAATGTGGCAGCAAGAATAAACTCTGATGGAAGAAAAATTGACAGCTCTTGCCATTTAAATATATGCCTAAAGGCACAGCTTAGAAGCAGGATTCTTATGTTAAGAACAAAAAAAAAACCCCTCAGTTTTCTTCTCCCTCATAGGAAAATCCTAGGGAAAGATCTCCCAGGTGGGGTGCTTACCTGAGCAGACCCTGCTGCGTTCAACTCTGCAGAGAACAGAGCAGATGGGAAAGCTTGTGTTGGTACAATTCCAAGTAACCACTTCAGAAGGCAAATATTTATTGTACCAGGTCCCTCTGCTCTGTGAGTCTGAGGCAGAATTTCCCTGGTGGCTTCCTGACCTCGCACATTTGGTTGAGCTGCAGGCACGAGGCACCAAGCACCTCTCTGAAATTCAGGAGGAGCAAAGGACTGCTGGGGCATGGACACATGAGCAGAGGAACCAAAACTACAGGTGATACTGGTTTATACCAGGAAAGGTGACCCAGACCTCAGCGTTAAACCACTGCAGGGAACAACGCTGCACTCCAGAAGAGGAGAGAACAGGGGTATGGAGAGATGAAGCCAAGGCTCACAACAAACTCGGAGGCAGGGCTAAGGAGAGCTGATGTGCACTGGCTCCTGGCTACACTTGGCTACCAGGATCACTTCCTCTTCACCTTGCACTTCTTGCCTTCGCACCCTGAGGCTGTTACAGCCGGATAAGCTAAAAAAAAAAACCCAAAGGAATTAAGGCACAGCAACAAGGATCCCTGATCTGGGTTAGGCACTTTCACAGAACGGTAAGGCTTGCTCAGCTCAGCTGCACACACAGGTAGTCTACAATCCAAATGAAAAATTAGACAAAAAACAAAGAGTACTTTTGGCTGCAGGGTTTCCCCAAGGCCTTCACTCCTTACGGAGTGGCTGTGCCCAGAGCCACGCGGAAAACCCAAGCTGGCTTGGAGCACGCCAGCAGCAGGATGCACAGATCCACCCTGTGTCCCCAAAGCAGCGCAGTGCCTGGGCTGCCTGGCACTTCAACCACTCTCCACCGCGCAGACACAGCCTTACTTTGGGCTGAAGCTCCTCATGTCCTCCTCACCCA
This sequence comes from Mesitornis unicolor, assembly GCF_000695765.1. Classification (NCBI taxonomy): domain Eukaryota; kingdom Metazoa; phylum Chordata; class Aves; order Mesitornithiformes; family Mesitornithidae; genus Mesitornis; species Mesitornis unicolor. The sequence continues at coordinate 1,129 of NW_010189431.1, read as the reverse complement.
CATCACTTGCATCTGGTGCTACAGAGAGTGCTGGGTCTGGCGTGCCCAGCTCCCCTCCACGCTCCCAAGGCTGCTGATCACAAAGTCAGAGCTTTTAGGTTGAGAGAGGTTCTCCTCCCCCTCTACTCTGCCCTGGTGAGACCGCATCTGGAATATTGCGTCCAGTTCTGGGCCCTCAGTTCAAGAAGGACAGGAACTGCTGGAGAGAGTCCAGCGTAGGGCTACAAAGATGATCAAGGGAGTGGAGCATCTCCCTTCTGAGGAGCGGCTGAGGGAGCTGGGGCTCTTTAGTTTGCAGAAGAGGAGACTGAGGGGAGACCTCATTCATGGTTATAAATATTTAAAGGGTGAGTGTCACGAGGATGGAGCCAGGCTCTTCTCGGTGACAAACAATGATAGGACAAGGGGTAACGGACACAAACTGGAACACAGGAGGTTCCACTTCAATTGGAGAAGAAACTTCTTCTCAGTGAGGGTGACAGAGCCCTGGCCCAGGCTGCCCAGAGAGGTTGTGGAGTCTCCTTCTCTGCAGACATTCAAACCCCGCCTGGACGCCTTCCTGTGTAACCTCATCTGGGTGTTCCTGCTCCGGCAGGGGGATTGGACTGGATGAGCTTTGGAGGTCCCTTCCAGTCCCTGACGTTCTGTGATTCTGTGATTCTATGCCCAATACCAAAGCAAACACCAGGACATCAGTTAAGCCTGTTAGGCCACACACAACCAGCTCACCAGCAGATTCCCTTGAAGCAGCTCCATCACTTGTTTCAGCATGCTGGTGTGAAGATGAATGGTCGGTAGGAGGACACTAAATACTGTTCAGGCTGCTCTTGAGGAGGTTGTGTGGGAAACGTGCATGCCCTTCTCCTGAGCACGCTGGTGCAAATGCAGTCTGTACACTACTCATTTCTATGATCGTGCGGCTACAGCAAGGGGAGCATCTCTGCTCCTGCCACGCGTGTCTGCTCTAAACGGGACGCAAAAGCTGCTGGGTTTTACACTGGGATTCATGCCTTTCACCTTTCTCCTCACTTCCCACCTTTAAAAACATAAACAGCTGGAAGACCTTCTCCAAACTGTTCTCCCCTGCTTCTTTCTCTTTTTCTTTTTTCCGTTTAGGACAATGTTCACA
>NW_010189430.1:0-30106 GCF_000695765.1 Mesitornis unicolor | reverse complement strand
GTTGGCCTCAGCCCATTGATTCAGCCTATGATTATTTATATATTACACATATAAAATACACATAGTTCCTAAACAATATATATATAAATAAATAACCTGTTAGGGGGAACAAAGAGTTAGTTACACCCAGCAAATGACTCTGAAAATGAGATTATTAGAAAATTGGAAATACTGCAACTATTTAATATTATGATGTCAATATAAGCAATGTAACTGTGAAAGCTATGGTCCTCATACCCACTCTTCACATATGCACCAATGTCTGTGGTATAATATTTTGATCACACACATCTAACTGTCAAATAACTTCTTAAATGGAAATTGCTGCTTATGAACAGAGTTCGGAATCAAGGCAAAGCAGCAGCCCTGCAGCAGGAACCTGCCTCTGCCCACTCTGGACAGCTCAGTTATGGACTCTACTGCAGAGACACAATGTGCAGCACTGTGCAGTGCATGTGCTCTGATCACCATGTGGTGCTAAACACAACCAAAAGGACTGCTTATGCCCTCCCTACCATGCTGAAAAGAAAAAAATCTAAGTATTGTATTCTACACCATTTATAAACAAAAATAAAACAATGTTTCCCATACCTTATTCTTCTGTTCTTCAACTATGTTTATTAATCCTGTTTATCACTATATTTTCTTTCCTGTTTTCCCTCAGCCTACTTTCCTCATAATGTTTTAAACATTTCACTTCTTTTTTTCAGTATTTTTTTTAAATATGTGTTTCTTTCTTCATGGAGTTTTCTTTTATATAAACCAAGTAAGTTTCTTTCAAAAACCTCATTTGTACTCCCTTGGACTGCCTCCCTCCCTCTTTCAGTTGTATTTCTTCTCTTTTCTCCTATAACCGGATCCCCCTTCCAGCCCCTCACTCCCACGTTCCAGTGATGTTCGGACAAGCTCACTGGTATTTTCCTCCTTTCTCTCTCTCTTATGCTCTCCTCACTTCCTGAATGATTTATGTCAAAACCATTTGAACCTAACTCCTTCCTCAGCCTTTGTGCATCTGACATGACAAGCTGCCTGCTCTTCCCTAAGTTTTTTAGGTTCATTTTTTTGGGTTTGGTACGCTTTCCAGAGAAGACCCAGATAAGAGGACAGAGGCTGCTATTTATTTCAAATGAGATCCCATGTGAAGTTCAGCAAGCCTCCATTAGCCCATTAAAGTCAAATTAGAAACCTTGTCTTTAGCAAAGTCAATGAGAAGTTACAATTAATGCCAACAAAATACAACAGAGTGGGTTTTCTAGAGACATCACATGACAGTGCAAGGAAGTGGCTACACTCACTGATATTTTTTATTTTTTTAAAAAGAGATTTTTCTTTCCCTTTTCTTCATTTTAGTTATTTTAAAGAGATGGAAACTGTCATCCAGCTGAATTTACATTTCTTTCAGCTCCAGTCAATCTCTAAAAATACTCCAAGTCATAAGAACAAGGGGCCTACAGCAAATATGTGTTTCAAGCTGAGATGTTGTGTAATTTCAGAGAGAAAGAAAAATATTTTCCCAAGCTTTCAACTTTTCATTTGTATAAAATAGTTTATTTTATAGCTAGGTAAAGATGTAAAATTAAACTTCTTCATTAATGTAATGTACTGTAACTCACTATAATTGCTGCTAACATAACTAAATGCATGAATTGTGCAACATTTTCCATCAGAATATGTAAGGGAATAGATGCCAAATATAGGGTAAAAAAATAGAAAAAAAGTCAGCTTTCTTCTATAAAATAGCAGAATTCTTAAAGACTGTGTTGGTGGTCAAGTCCCTGACAAATAAGAGGTTGTTTCCGCGCTACACAGCCTGACTATTGGTCCGATCAACCTTAACTAAGAAATAAGGAACAGTATTTGGATATTCTGTAAATAAGCACAGGGAGTATTATTTTCCTATAAAGTCATCTGAAATTACTCCCTCCCAACTTGTATTTCTTATTGCTGTTATTTTAATTCACCACTACTAAATTAATTCCCTACTCAACTCTGCAACAGAGGACTGGTTTTCTAAAGCCCTTTCCTGGGTGGAGACCGTACCGGATAAAACCACCAGTATCACTGAGCTGCAGCCAGATGGAGAAGGAAAAGGGTAAAAATCAGTTTTTAAGGGTGGATGTGATGACTGTAGTCATTCACACACTTTCCTACATGTAATAATTTACATTTTTATGCAGCCTTCCTTTCTGAAGAAGCTTCCCCTTGGACTGAAGGTGGTGGGCAGAAGTACCACCTCTGTGAGCTGAAGAACTGGGCTGATCTCCATGCCCAGGCTGGGGAAAAGCCCTTCAAAAAAGGCTAGTTGATTTGCCCCAACCCAGAGCTCACCATGCCCAAGGAACTGCAATTAAAAGATTTAGTAATACATTCAGTAGAAAATCAATGTAAATGCTCAAATACGTGTGACACAAGTGTGACATCAGAAAAAATATGTCAGTTTTAATAATTCCACAAAATATCCCAAAGCTAGGTTCTAAGTAATTAACTAATCTTATTCAAAAACTCTCTCTTTAGAATACTCCACTTGCAGGTCTGAGTATCTGCAATGCCTACTTTGTTCACTGACGAAAATGACACGTAACACAGATGGCACCAACCCAAGAATGCCAATCGGAAATCCAGCTGCAACTATGACTAATGTTTGCCAAATTGATAGCTAGCTATGGTTGTAGGATCCTCTTCAGGAGCAGAGCTGCGAGGCATGGTTCCAGCTGCTAGGCTGTATCAAGAAAAGAGTGAGTATTATTAGGTGGGAAAGAAACAGAATGGGTACTCTCTGTTAGCTGTATCTTGGAAGTTGCTTAAAACTGAAGTTTAACACCCTGGCTCCTAACATAAGAAACCCATGAAGCTCAACATCAAGCCTAGAGACTGGTAGACTATGCACTTCTATACTAAATGTTACCCATCTAACCTCAAAACAAGCAAGAACAAACCTTTTGCTAACTACTTGAAAGAATAAGGACAATAAATTTATGTTCAGAAAAGCCCAGAATATACTCCAAGAGAAAAAAAAATATTTTCTTGTACAGTCAACTATGTGTTTTTGTTACCCAGCAGCAGAATTTCTTATATGAAAACAAATGTCACAGACTCAGGAAGCTACACTTAAAGAAGGGTGTCGGATATTCATGAAAAAGTATCCAAAAGAGGAAGAGTTAAATCCAAAACCAACTGAATTAGCACTTTATAATTTATTCTACATCCTGCCGGCTGCAGTTTCAGTAGGATGTGATACACTCAGGATAAAAACAACCAGACTTCTTCAGTTTTATCCTCAACAGCACTGTTGATGTGAGATATTAAACTGAGCAGATTCGATTCCAAAGCTGCCTATGTTTAAGGAGAGAATCAGTGATTTCTGCAAACTGTTTGCACCTCTTAATGCAGGACCTGATCGCAAATCTTCTCCCCTTTAAAGATCCTGAAGTTAGAGAACGAAACCCTGGCTTCAATGCAAGCGTCATTAGTTTTGGTATCACCTTCAACGAGTTTAAGATTTCAAGGCAAATATTCATACGTGCAGAATGCCTCTCACTTTCTGTCAATTAGAGAAAGGCAATTAAAGAATTTAGGCACTGAAGGAAATTCTCTTTTTCTTCACCTAGACTTTAGTTCCCACTGAAAAGAAACTTGAGTTGTGATGTTAAAAATCAAAGTGAAACCAAGCCCAGCATGCACTGTAATAGATTTACATGGTCCCTTCTGGATTTCCCATTCGTTGTTCCGCAGCCCGTGAAATACCAGGGAGCCTTGAGAAGAAGTCAAAACCCTTGACTTTAAAACCTCACACCCATTCAGGAAGAGAATTTTAGGAACAACACTATCCTAGCATTGTATTTCTGGTTCCCTTCAGTAGCATAAAATGTTTTCAGATTCAGCAATAATATTCATCAAGTGTTTTAAGACCACCTTTTCCTTTCCCTGCAAAATTGCTCCCTCTTAGCACTCTCAGGAGTTTTTCTTTCTGCCAAAAGCAAATGCAGTTTCTGCCCGTAACAATGGTGGCAAAATGGAGCTCAGCACACTTCCAACGAGGACCAGATGTACTTTATATAGATCACTGTATCAGAGTAGCTCAAACCAAAATACTGCTAAATTAAAACCAAAAAGACCCATATATTTCAAACAGGCTTACAAGAAACAAGCGTAATTAAATTGCTCAGTCTATATGTTGCGTTTCTTACACAAGTCCAAAAAAGTCCAATGAAACAGGTTTTCTCTTCCCTTTTTTTTTAGAGACCTTTCAAACTAACTATGCAAACATCCAAAAAAATCAACAAACTGAAGAATAACCACGAGTCATCCATTTTACAGAGATGTGCAAGAACTGGGGAGAATTATTTACAGAACAGATGCACTAGAAAACCTGCTTCAGAAATATCATCTCCCTTTCCCCAAAGCATTCGTCCCTCCCCACTTTTCTGGGCGTTGATATGCTGTATCTGTTGCTTAGTTCATCCTACAGCAAACATGGCTTGTCCTGACAGTGTCTCCTTCTCACCCCTGCCACCCTCTCCAGGAGAATGTCGGCTTAATAGTCCTTCTGACTTGTCGGAGCAAAGGGTCACCAAACTCTCACAAAATACACCACAGGGCTGTTTGAGAGGTGGGAGACTTTCCAACAAAGTCAGTCTTGAGATTTTAAGAGGCTGACACTCAGCTTCATCTCAATAAAAGGCTTCCAGGGTTGCATTCAAGAAGCGATGGAGGACAACGTACTCAAGCAGTTAGCCCTGCTTATGAACTTCTCATTCCCCCTCAGCAATTAGGATGTGGACAAAGGACTCCATTTCCACTGTGACCCCAACGAGGGAGCTCTTCTTGCCAAAAGAAACACCCCTTTCAAAATTCCTCAGCCAGCAGTGATGTGCAGGTGTTTCCCCCCTCCCAATTTTCTAGGCCATTGGTTGAGGAACCACTTCATCTTCAGTCTCAAACCACATGTGCTGGGACTTCCCTGAACTGTAGGAATTATTGTTAAAGAAAAACAAACAGTGGAAATCGAAACCTAAATAATCCCTAAAGATCAGATTTATATCTGATTTAAGCTGTAAACAAAGCAAAATTGGGGGTTGGCAGATTTAGGGTAGCTCTCCTCTCACTTTAGCAATCAAAATCTAGTTACCAAAGTTTCCTGCCACATAACTCAGACACATATTTCAGATATAAAGAATAATTTTCTGGGTCTGTCTTTCAAAAATATTTCAGTATTTTTAAAGCATCTTTCACTCTCCTTTGGCTATGGACATTGGGCAGACAGCAAACATTCAGGCAGTAAAGGAGAGGTGACATAAATTATAAATTCGTAAAGGGTGAGTGTCAGGAGGAAGGAGCCAGGCTCTTCTCTCTGATGTCCAAAGACAAGACAAAGGGCAATGGGAGCAAGCTGGAGCATAGGAGGTTCAATCTGAACATGAGGAAAAACTTTTTTACTGTGAGGGTTAAAGAGCACTGGAACAGGCTGACCAGAGAGGTTGTGGAGTCTCCTTTCCTTCTCTGGAGACATTCAAAACCCGCCTGGACGCGTTCCTGTGTGACCTGGTCTGGGTGATCCTGCTCTGGCAGGGGGGTTGGACTGAATGATCTTTCGAGGTCCCTTCCAACTCCTGAGATTCTGTGATTCTGTGACATATTGTACTCCCATGGTTTGGATACACTCTTCACTTCTGGCACTTCGTGGTTCATAAAGGTATGAATTAGAAGCAAACTACTCCTTTCCTGCCTGTACTTTGCAAAGAAAAATAGGACATAATATCTGAAACACTCAAACTTCATGTACTGTTTTGATGCCTGTTGCCAAAACCAGACACAGTGATGCTCTTTGGCCAGCCCTGGTCCACAGGACATCAGCAGAAATCCTCTTGCACCACATGAAGCCGTCTAAAACACAACTTCCCCATCCTCCTGTTCCAGAGATGCATGTTTGGGCAGATTTGTTCATTTTAACTAGCAGCTCCGTGACACAACCCAGAGGCCAGAGGAGATGTAAACTATTTACCCTGCTGCCACGTACGTTATTTTTGCACGCCGGCAGGCTGGGCTCCCTGGGCCCTGCTTGTTTATAAGGCGAGTGTTCCCCACTCCCACAGGGCGCTCAGCAAAGGAGACGCCTGGGAGTTTCTGTGTGAGGAAAGCCACCAAGTGAGCTGCATTTCTGGAGCGGAAGAAGCTTTGTTTAACTTGAAAATAGCTTTGAAAAGTAGCACTGCATTTTCCCTGAAGAACCTGGTGACATCAATGATGCTGCTATATGAGTAAGAGAAGATGCTCATATGGAGGAGTTTGTATAGAAATATTAAGACACCTTGAAAAGCAGTCAGTTAAAATTTTCATGGTCTGGTTTCACATATATGCTACATGTTACATATATATCTATCTTCCACTCCCACCTCCATAATACTTCTCCTGGGATGATCGGTCTTTCTGTTTGTCATCTTTTTTTTTCCATTAAGTTTGGATGCCCAAGCTTGAGGATGAACACATAAGGAATTTTCAAATCTGGCGTAAAAAAAGTTGTAAATAATCTTAAATAAGCTCTGGAAGCTTCCTCTGATAATGTCTCAGCCAAACTGCAAAAGTCTCTTTGAATGCAAATTGTTGAGCCCAAATTATTTAGTTTCCTTTCTTGATTATTTACTGCTTCTTGAAATTATTGTATTTTTGGTTTTGTTGCTTAGAGCTAGGTCAGCGTTTACATGGAAATGTTATTTTGAAAGAAAAATATTTACATTTTACTGAGAACAAGTTGTAGTCATTTTAAAAATCCTGCTTTTATTTAGTTGAAACTAGTAGTCAAGCATAACTCAAAGTCGTGAACACTTGGGGCCTAAAACCAAACGTTTTTCTGCCAATCTGTACTGTCATACACTTTTTAATTGTCTTAATTTTTTCAATCAGCTCTATCAACTATATCAACCATATCACTTTCCAGTCTTCTAGGAGACAAACTAAGGACAATGATGAAAAAGTTAATTAAAAATTTCCTATTGTATCTATAAATTTTAATAGGATATTGGGGTTTGCATGCTAAACTAAAAAGAAAGACAAGGTAAAACTAAATAAAAATGCCTTTGTTTCAAAAGTTGAAATTCTGGGAAAGTAGCAGTTAGAAAACTCAAAGAAAGGTACTGTAGACACTTGTCACCATAATAATGAGATCGTCACTTAAATATCTATAGAGTTACGATAAAAATCTAAAAAAGCCCCATTGAGATGTGAAAACAAAGTGACAACATGGCTCCCAGTTAAAACAAGTCATCATTCCGCCATCCTCTTGGTATTCAAGGCTGTCACAGTGGGCAGCATACACTTGGGAAATATCCCTGTTTCACAAATTCACCTCAGGAGTTTGGTCTCACAAAGATGCCAATGAATCATTTAGGAGTAAGCCTGGGTTTTAATATGGCTTAATGCAAACCACTCTTTTGTCTTTTTTTTTTTAAATATAAGGAGTCTGCAGTCCCACATCAATGGTTAAATCCCAGGGGTGAAACAAGAGTTTCACCACAGCTGGGGCCAGCACTGCTGGATAAAGTGTATCACGGAGGACACACCAGATATTTCCCATGGAATCACAGAAAAGCGGCATTTTGAGAGGGAGGGAAGTGTTCCCTTGTAGCTCTCCTTCAGAGACAAAACCCCACAGTCAATCGCTCAAGTGTTTTCCAAACATCCTACTGCACGAGGGCTGACTTTGCTTCTTTCCATTTACTTTTATAGAGGTGAAAAAGAGGAGAGAAAGAAACAAGTCACATAAAACTAAAGTAAAATTCAGGTGGGCTGAAAAAATAAGGCTAGGTGAGAATCTAATTTTCTTTCTCACCACCAGTGGTGAGAAAGTTCCACACAGCATGCAAGCGTCTTGGGGCAGCTCATTTTCATTTCCACTGCAGCTCCACTTCTATTAGCACAGGGCTGCTGGAGGTTAGTACCGCAGAAGGTCAAAGATGCCTTTCAAACTCCACGTGGCTCTCTATGCAACACGGGTGCGAGCAAGTAATAGCTGCATTTGGCTAGTAAAACAACTACCATCTCTAGCTTCAAATACTAGGCAAATTTAGGCTTAGTTAAATGCCAGAGCTGATGCATGAAGTCTCTACAAGACTATATTGCATTCCTAAGAAAACCCTTCCAGTTCTGACAACGTGATTCATCTCCAATCACGTGCTTAATGATGTGGACTCCAGCATGCTTCCCAAGGCACACTACTGTTAACAACAGCTCCTCACTCCTTTTTCATCTTCTCTATTTTCCGCCCATCTGGCAGGATCATTATTTAAGCCAATAGAAATAAATTGTTCATTAACATTTTCATAGTATTAAATACGCTTTCAAGATTAAAATGTATTAGATGTCCAGCATTCGTTTCTATTTTTCAACATTTAATGTTCAAAATGCCCGTCTTACTCTACCTTCCGTGGGATATTTTGCTGTTAATACAGAAAAAATATTTAGACAGAGTACCTGTAAAGTCTGTGGAGCAAATCTTTTATAATTACTACTGACTGCAGTGACTATTGCTGCAAGGAAACCTACAGGAATTTACAGGTTTATTTTGCATGGTTTAATATACTATTTTTCCTAAATGCATTCCCCTGAAAATGTGACCAAATTATGCAAGGATCTTTATTCTCTGAAGAGATCTGTACTTTGCATTACTATGTCCTGCTAGAATAAGACTGTATGATTGTTGCTCCCCACAGAATAATATGAGAAGACTGAAGCAAATCTTAGCAGAAATAGAGTTAAACATTGCCAGAAACCACCTACAAAGAACACCTCTTCATTCACCAGCTCGGACATTATGTCTCATTTATATAACTTTAAATGAAAGTTATAACTTGAAAATGGGGGTTTGTAAGTATAATGTTCATTATAGAAGCATTATAAATGAAGCTTGCTCACCCTGGAAGTGTTCCTGGTTTTGAAAAATAATTCTGTCTGTACTTCAACTTCTTGTGGCCAACTGCCCAGGCTGTGAAAAACAGCACTGAAGAAGCAGAAAAGAATGGCTCCAATTTTTTTCTTTCGGGGGTTAGCTTCATGTGTTTGGCAGTGGGATTTACTTCCATGCTCTACAGATCAGAGGCAAAACAGCTATTGGAATTCCTTCTCTGTTGCCACCTTTCTGTCACCCAGAAGTTCACTTTTATTCATTGACAGAAAGAAGAGATGGACTATGGAGAGCTGAAATCAACTCAGTCAAAACCCTGCCTTTTCTTTCTCACAATACACTGGGATTACTTAAGTTTGAGGGCAGAACGCTGCCCTTCACAGGAATTTTGTGTAATAAATATTTTATTTTATGATTTTAAAATAAGTTTTTAAAAATTATAATTTGGGGTGAGACCCTTCTGAGTTTAACCAGTTGAATTTTAAATTGTTGTGCAAGTCTCTACCACATCTCTTAAAATGTGACTCCAGTTCTTGTCTTGGTCTCCTTACGTGCTGACAGAAGCGCAACTTTCAAGTCAAAAGTCCAGCGCCAGTTCTCGTATGCTGAATACATTTGATGATGATGGATACATTTGTGAACAGACACGTTAAGTGTATAGAAACAGTCAGATATATCACGGGAGGTGCTGAAAAGGAAACTCAAAGACCTGACATTTCCTTCAGAAGTGACAAAACAAGACAGCGATCTTAGTGAGCATTATTGTGGTGAAAGAACACAATAGTACAGCTGTGTGAAAAACCCCAGACAAATAATCCTTGTTCAGTTAAAATGAGATATACTGCTAAGGCCCCTTTACACTGCTTTGGTGAGAAGACCATTCTCCAGTTCTTGAATAGACTGAAGAGATCCTAGTGTTTACTAAATGCTTAGAAGAGTCATCAAATTATTTAACAGATCATCAAGGTATTAGGAGGTTTCCTCCAACTTACCAAAGCAATTAATATATTGAGACTCGGATTTTCGAAAGGAGCATGAATCTTTGCATAAGCAGGATGGCTGATTACATCTCATTTTCTTTTGCATGGTACATGAAGGTGAATACTGCAGATTGGAGTAAAAGACAGGTTTCTACATTGCTGAGAAAAGTGACTGGATTGAACTGTGTGTAAATGTATCCCACAGGGTTTTGGTCCATCTACTGAATGGTAAACAGCCACCTCAGCCATCCTTCTGAGCAAAATCAACAAAGGAGCTAATTCTGATTAGGTCTAACGTCGTCTGATTCAGACAGATTTATGTTCACCCTGGAAAAAGCAGGTCATAGGAGTTAATCCAGCCTGTAAAAACATCTAGAACCAAAAATCCTATTAGCCGAAGGGCAAGTCATATGCCCCATCACCTGACACAAGCCACACGCCCAGTCTTAGCAAGAATTTAACCACCGGCAAACTTTTCAACAGCCTTCATTTCCTCTCCCTCCTTTCCTAAGTCACCCACAGACAACAAAAAGCATAAAGGCACGTGAATTGCATCCTTGTATCTGAACTAATAAAAAAAATTAATTTTGCTGAAGAGTCTTAATAAACAGGTCTAAACAAGGGCCAAGACCCTGCAGGGAGAAGCTTCTGTTAACAGAGTCTTTCTGTGGAAGATAAATGGGGATAATTAACCAGAAAAAGCCTTCCAAGAGCAGTCAGGGTATAAAAGCCAGAGGTTCTCTGTAACAGCAATGAGGGCAGCCCAAAGCTGATCCAAGAGAGACTTGGTCTTACTCCCCTTCAGGCTTGACCAGACACGATACTCTGCTGCTCACAAACCATCTGGACAAGAAAAATCACATGCTGACCGTTTGGGGACCACCAAAATTAAGGTGACAGTCTTATTTGGAGATGACTCATGTGAAGAATTATCTCAGCTCCTCCAGAAGCATTTCACAGCTAACAGCCAGCAAGCGAAGTTGCTGACTTCCTCATTTCCTTCTATGAATATGCCCTCGGCACACTTGAATTTTACAGCAGAAATAAAGGAAAACCCAAACCTCTGCTGCTAAAATTACTTCTTATAATAGAATCACTGCAAATACCTTTTTTGCAGACCTTTTTTTGGGCTGTTTTCCAGGATGAAGCAACAGCTGTCTTTGCCAATCTCCTTGCAGGCAAAGAAAATTTTCAAGATGAATTGCTCTGATAGAAAGCAGGAGATATTTTTTTCTTTGCTTTGCCAGTGTTGCTTCTCCTCAAGCAAAGTTTCTGATCCTGAAGGTACTTCCAACTACAAATTAATTACATGTTTGATAAACTGTGTACCTGTTGTTCACAGAGATCAGGAATGGTAAACTTAAAAATCTTTTTATTTCCTAGAAGTCTGTAAAATTGTTTTCCCAGTTCTCCAAGTAGTAGGCTAATGTAAGGCAATTACTGATGTTTTCCTATGGTTTGAAGCAAAAGGAAACCTCAGCTGTAAACTGGGTTTTGGCAAGGACAAGGGCCTGAAAACACATCAGTCCTTGCTGGGGAAGAGCTTCCAACTAATTGATGAACCAAAGCAGCAGAGACCATAGTCCAGATCAGTAGGTGCCCTCGCTGAAACCCATGCAGCCCAGGATGTCGTCCTTTTTAATTAGGACATTTAATAGATGAATACAGCCAAGAACCAGAATTGCCTGTTCTTGTTTAAGAATAAGCTCTCCACCCAAACAAAGTATTAATGTGTCACTCTGTATAATAAATACATGACTTGTTATACAAAGGAGTGCAGCCGAATGGCTTTGGCCTTGTCTCGAACTAATTTATTTTAAGTCTATATATAACAAGTTCCTCTGACAATGAATTGTGTAACGTCTACAAGACAAAAAACGGCACACTTCATTAGCTACAGAAAGACAGGTGGACCGACAGAAACTTCCACTTAGTGCTTTATTGGCTGCCTGCCATGGTTTGAATGGGGGCAATTATGAAAAAATTGAACACATGACTTTAATAAGCTTCAATATGGATCGCTGTCTGGTGAAAACAGAGCTTTACAATAAGTTACTCTGGGTCTAGTCTTTGCTGCTAGGAACAAATGTGTTGTTTCAGACATCAATCACATATTCTCAGTATTATCTGAAAAGGTTATCAAAGTATACTGACTTGTCAAATGGCAGATGACAGGAAGCAGCCACGGCACCAATTTCCCCTCTGCAGCCTCCCTCCGTGCCAGGGTGGGAGTACTTCCCTGCACAGAACAGGGATGTGACAGCAGCACCTGACTCCAGGAACGCACGGCAAAGAGCAGCCACCATCACTGTGGGGTTCGGTGCGGCCCCCACAGGCGCATTCCTCTACTGCGGAGGCCGTTGCAATAAGGTGTCACCTCCCCACAGCTGAACACTGAGCACTTTCCAGATAAATGAAAACCAATATTATCAAATATTTAGGGTGTGAATGTCTTGCCACAGAGATGTCATTCACAGGTTTTAGAGTCCAGGCTGCCGCCCCTGCCATTTGAGTTTGCTATGAATAAGACAGCAAATAAGTCATCACTTCACACTACCCACGAGATTGGAAAGGCATCTTGCACCAGCTCATACTTGTGCCGTGTTTTGCGTATTTCAAATGAAAGTTGAGGTTTGGGTGAACCATCAAGTCTCCTTCCCAGCCAATTCTCTTCCCTCCTCAGCCGAGCACACTCTATCTTTGAGAAACAACTCACTGACACATTACCGCAAGGGGACTGCTGTTTCAGCAACAAAGGTCAGTGGGGGACGTCTTCAGGACTGAGGCAGCATGCTGACGGGGGAAGCAGCATGGCATCAGCCCCACTGCCTGCCCGGCCTACGTGCGAGCCACAGAAAGCCAAGATTGCTGGGAGCCACGGAGGAATGGGGGCAAGGAGCCCGACCAGAGCAAGAGTATCAGCGGTCCCAGACCATATGCAAACTCTTCCCATCCCCCAGCAGCAGAAGCCACAGGATGGTTTCTCCCCAGTCTCCTGTTCCCATTCCCACCCATCAGTTCCAGCTCAGCTTCCCCCCCTGCCAGCACTGGGGACGCACAGGTCCACTGTGCCTATATTGCTACTAACACCTCAAGTCAGCTCTGCACTGCTTCACACACGGATTTTCACTCTGTGTGTACACACACCTCCGTTCAAATATAACAACCAGCATAACCATTTAATAACAAAGATGTGCTCAAATAGCCATATCTAGCGGCACATCCCAGGACTCATGTTTCCAGTCCTACATCACCTGTGACAAAACTGCTACAGCAATTACAGATTGTTTTACCTCCTTTCAAACAAAAAAAGGAAAATGCGGTTCCATTCATTGAGAAATTCTGGAGAGCTGCATCACCTTGGGAGCAGAAAATAAGAGGAATAGGAGTAATTTTCAATGGCTCTGTCCTAGAGTAGGTCCATGCTACCAGAAACATTTTAATAGCTTAGGATGCTCAGCAACAACAGCACCAGAACTGCTCCTCTCTGCAAGTTTCTATTTTTCTGAGCACCTGTTGCTTATGCCTACGCTGTTCACGTCTGCTTTGGTCATCCTCCTTCACACGCCTTTGAGAAGAGATGTGCAAGGGCACCACCATCCTTTCCTATCTCCAGGCTGCTTGTTCTGAAACCACGTGAGTGCATGATTTATAATAGTCATACACAACATAAGGTAATCATTGCTATTACTTGGTTACCACTAAGAGTTAGCAATTTTTACTTTCACAGCATTGGCGTATTTTCAAGTGTTGCCCCAGAAACTATTATGTTCTGTCATTTCCACCTGACTCCAAACTACTTCATCTGTAAAAACAGTAACAATTATTAACAATGTGCATTGATGACAAATCCATATGAGACACTTCTGACACACCATAAATTCAGTAAGAAGTCCAAACAACGCACAGTCATAAATTTGCCACACAAACACAACATGGAAAACAACTGGATGGTCAATAAACTGCAGCATCAGACAGGGGGTCACTGGCTCACTGCTAGTCACCAGTGTAACCATTTTTGGGAAAGCAGTTACCACACCGGGATGTATCCACAGACCACTCTGTGTCAGAGAGGACAAAGAAGAAGCCCCCCTGTTTGGGGCTGGAAAGCCTCAGCATCAATGTTGGGCTTTGGGCAGCATCGCTCCCAGAGGATGAGAACCTGGGGGAAAAAAAGTCCAGAAAGGTGCAACAAGCACCCTCACATATCTGAAAACAATTAATTATGAGGAAAGATTAAAACCACAAGGTTTGTTTAGTCTAGAGACAAGGGCCACAGAGTAACAGCTCTGAAAGAAGTAAAAGGTCTCTGCAAAGAGAGATAAAATGTACTCCTGATCCATGGGTACTAGCACAGGACAGGAAAAAAAGGCCGAAATTTTAATACTGAGATCCCACATATTGAGAAAATCAAGTTTTCTTTGAAAGCCTAAGAACGGGAACAGATTGTCTACAGGGGTACAAGA
Organism: Mesitornis unicolor; assembly: GCF_000695765.1. Lineage (NCBI taxonomy): Eukaryota > Metazoa > Chordata > Aves > Mesitornithiformes > Mesitornithidae > Mesitornis > Mesitornis unicolor. Next base: position 15,764 of record NW_010189430.1, on the reverse strand, counting down.
ATAAACCTCTGTTCCCAAAGGTTTAAAAAACAATTAGACAAATAGTTGTCAGAAATGGCTTAGGTAAAGTTATAAGTGCCTTCAGGTAAAGGAAAAGACTAGACAACTCAAACTTCCTCCCGGACTTGCTTTCTGCCACTTTTGTGGGGTAAATTTACCCCAAAATGCAAATTTGACGCATTCAAAAATTGAATCCAAACCTCCTAATTTTTAAAACAGCAAAACTTTTAAAATGTTCTTTCACTTTTTTTATAACACTGAAATTCTAACCTGACCCAATGAACAAAAGAGAAAATAATCTAAAACAAAAACGTTTCAATATCATTCTTGTACAATATGTATTGTGGTAACTCTGTATTACTGTTAGCTGCTCTCCAAGGCAAAAGATTCATCCTCCACTGAGCTCTGGTCAAGATAATATAGATAATCCCATTACTGGAATTCCAAGATTCCAACAATATTGTTCCATATTGTTTCCATTATTGTGTTCACATCAGAATACGAAGAGAAGTTGGATCAGCTCTAGTATCAGTCCTGGTGACAGGCTGAAATCCAGACTCTTATCACCAGGGAGAAGAAAAAAAGAGAAAAAGAAAAGCAGCAGCTTAAGAAATGCTAAGGAACCCAGGGTAAAATTGTTCTGAAGAGACGCTGAAGCTTTGAAAATAATGAGACCACAGTACATTGCTTGCTCTCAACTCGGGAGACTCAGAAGTTGCAGCAAGCCCTAGGCTAAATTAAAACATATTTTTATTACACACCGAACCTGACTCTGCAGTATGTTTCTTTGGTCATGATGGCTTAATTTCAGAGGAACAAAGCAACATTAAAACCTGCTTTGTGACTCTATCCATTTCCTAATCTCCTCAGAGATTATTTTTTAATGAAGGCAAGAAAACATCTTTTTCAAGTAAAATAATCCATATCACATTTTTCTCCAGACCTTTAATTGTTTAATGCAATGCCCCTTGGAAGATGTTCAGTTTCATCTATACAATCTTCTTTCCAAAAGACTGATAAGTATTTGGAAATATAAAGCCACTTGGTTTATAAATTGCCTTCAATTTTCAAATGAGGCAAACTAAAGTTATAACAAACAATACAATTTACCTTGTCTTCCCCCATTCAATGTATGTGATCTCTTGCGAATGAGAGTTTCTGCCAGTTGGGATTTTGGTTGTCAGAGAAGTAAAATTTTGCTTTCCAAAGCTCGTTCTTCATGCACTGCTGGAGAACTTTGTATTTAGCAGAGAACTGCCAGGTATGCACACTTGTTACTTTATAGGGGAAGGTGGAGAGCAATATTTTCAGCGTGGAGTGAAAGAAGGTAATAAATAGTCAAACAAACAATGTCCATGCATGAGAAAGGAGATGGAGAGCGTGGTAAAACCAGTCAGCTCTGCCAGGTCGTATGATTTCTTTAGGAACAACAATAATGCTCTACATACAGCCTAGATCCCTGACAAGAAAAAGAATGTTTCAAAAAAGGGCAGAAAAATACTATTTCAAAGACTTGCTTCATGTCTGTTCTCGAGGGGTTTAAGGAAACAGATACCAAGGGCTCACAACATTGCAGAAATATCTTGAATTTCTTTACAGTCTGCGCCCACCGCCTTTCAGGGGAAATTTCCAAAGAGGCAGCCCCGGACACACCAGTGGAGCACAATTCACTGCAAGGACACCACGTTCAGCTTCCTCCTCTGGGAAGCACACGCAGGTGTTTCGGAGGAATGCTTCGCCTGAAACCTGCCCTTTGATTATTACGGCTTTGCAGGCTTTCTGAAAAGAGAGACCTGACAAGGGCGCTGAGCTTTGTTTGGAGAACGTAATCCTCATTCTCCCAGCTGCTGACAGGAAAAGGCCGTGTTTTGCTTAAGTAAAAAATTCCTTTCTTAGAATCAAGGGATGAAAGTGGTAGAGAAGAGCAAACACCCTCCCCAGACAGGAGAGTTAAAACACCCGACAGCTGACTGTTAACAGCAGCAGAAACAGCTTTTTCTGTTCTACAACATATATCAAAGTAAAGCTCTCTGCCAGGTGGCATTAGGCATTATTGGGATACGAAAACTATCCAAATAATAACTTGATACTGTGAGATACTGAGTTCCTCCCTCCTGTCGAAACGAATGGTGCAGAGGGTGCTAGGGATGTAACCCGAGCAGGGAATCACACTCCAAAGCCTACAAAGCATAAGCCATTCCAGAGCTATACCGAGCATTGTTTGAAACACTTCCAAAAAGAGAAAACTCCAGTGTTCATTTAAACTGAAATTCAGATCTTGGATGTGCACATTGCCATGAGCTTTGAATACCATTACTCCCACAACTCTGATAGTGAGAGACCAAGAAAAGATTGTTCAAAGTGTTCATAGATTGATTTTTTTTTTCCCTTGAAGGCCTGTATTCTTACCAGCGGCACACAGACCTAAAGACTTCCAAACATATTTCAGTATTACAGGCTTGCAATAAATATAATTTGAAGCATTGCAGTTCATTCCATGCAGCAGTTATATTAACCTTTTCTTGAACAAAATATTTTCCCCTGAGTGGAAGAGTTTGCCGAAGGTGTGTGTTTGCTGCTGTTCCTTTGAAAATCCAACCTAGGTTGACCAAGTAATAAATCAGTAAACCCCCAGGGCTGTACTAATTCAGACCCCAGGGACCTGAAGACTTGGATTTCCTGACAACATCACCCGCAAAGGGAATATGCCAACTCAGCAGGACTTTTCCAGCAGCCTTAGTTCCTGCCTGCTCCAGGCTATAGCAGGCTGTGCAGCAGCGCAGCGGATGATGCACTAGCTTTCATCCCCAGACTTGGGAACAGGGGCAAATCTGATGAGGAGTCAGAACGGGTGGAGAAAACAGACCAAGCTGGGCTGAAAAGCTGAGAAAAAGCATTGAAGGTAAAACCAGTAAGCCTGACATGCAGCACAAGTGAGCTGAGAAACCAGTGCGGTGGCAACTACATAAACTCATTCAAGGAGGCGAATCTGCTGGGGACAACAGAGTTGAGCGAGAGTCACTGCTTCTCTGTAGCTTAGCATGGCACTTTGGTTTGCTGAATCTCATCTCTCCTCTGTGGAAAAATCTTTCTGCAAGGCCCTGGCAAAATGTCCTGTCCCTTCTAAGCACTAGACACATGAAGATTTGTAACCTATTATTTATGCTGCTTACTCTGCTCACTCAAGGGAAAAGTTTTGTGGAGTGGATGTGCATGGTCATCGTGCTGCATCATGCTTTGGCACCATGGGTCTGTGCGCTACGTGACGGGACTTCTGGTTTCCATTTGCCCATTTGTTTTTTTCAAGTCTAAACCATCACAAATAAAACCACAATATGTTAAAACCACACTTAAAAAAAAAAATCCACTTATCCATCTACTTAGGAGATGGTCAAATTAGTATTGCTGCTGCAGGTTTGTTTAATAAAGGATACTTACTGTTGGCTATAGAATCCTTTTTCAATTTTTGCCAGAAACTTGAAAGGCAGGTAAGGTAAATAACCATGAGTAGAAAAAATACTAAAAAGGAAAAAGTAAAGGAATAATCTCTGAGTAATGAGTTACATGCTTTGCTATGACCTGTTTCTCCCAGCACTACCTGTGTGTGAAGCCAGCAGAAACAACTAAGCTACCCAATTCTCAGGCTATGGCCAGTTCTTTGCTCCACTTTTCTATATTCTTTGCTCCACTTTTCTGTATGCTCAGCCTGAAAACCTAGGGTCTAATTGGCAACAACACTGAGCACTCACAAGTACCACTGACATCAGCAAGGCCACGCTTTACCTTCAGTAAGTGCCAGAGGATCGAGCCCAAAATGCCTCAAACCAAGCACATGGCAGAACACCGATGTGATTTTACAAGTGGATTTAGTCAACGTCAGAACACACTTTCATTGAAAGAGACAGTCCAGCCAAAAATTGGTTTTCCTTCTGGTTTGTGGGGTTATTCTGCAGTCACATCAGTGATGCGCTCCACCACGCAGCTGCCCGAGTACCAGGGAGAGAGGGATCGGATAGCTAGGAGTTACACACTGCTGCTCGCATGCTAAATTAGGCTGGTTTTACCCAAATCTGAAACCACAGCCTGGGTGTCTTCTTCTAGCCTGAGCTGTCCTCCACCTCGATGCTCCATCTGCAAAGTAGGGGGACAGATCTCTCTTTGTCTATCCATGGGGATTTGTGAAACTGAACTGAAGTTAATGAACATCCAGATACTGTAATGATGGGTGTCTCAGGAAAAAAACGCAAGGAAATGAATAATTACAGCCTCAGCAGGGCTTGAATAGCCTGCAGTAAATAAGGCGATGGTCACACATTGAACAATGCAGCTAAAACAAAGTACTGAATAGGGACTCATTAAGCAAGTGCTGCCCATCTTCTGGGCTGCTGAAAGCAGGGGTCCAATGGAAAAGCTACTCCATTATCATGCAATTAAAGACTGCATAGTAATGCATACGCAGAGGTCAAACAAAGGTTGCGTGTGCAACAGAAATTCAGACTTTTGAATGCAACACTAGTAAGGGTATTTTCATCCAGTTTTCTGGATTTCTGGTATTTTCATCCAGCCCTTCTGTAGTGCAACTTGCTCTAAATATAGAACTCAACAGGCAGTGTTTACAGACTTGCCATCATTTCAGATCTATAAACTGTCTTTCTAAATGTCATGTTACTCTCTTTAAAATTTATTCACTTGGGTACATTAAGCACTTGGCTAAGTTCTTTGGTCCAGATCAGGCAGGAGACCAGATTAACAGATCAAGTTTGGAGTGGTGAGGTGGGACACACACCTTTCTTCCACCACATCCCTCCTACGGTTGTGATGAGGCCAAAACATTGTTGTCTTCATGAGTCTGTGAGACAGGCAAATAAATGACAACACTCTCTTTGCCATTCTGCAAGGGAAATATATTCAATATTATTTTAGATTAAGCTGCCCTGAGAAAAAAAGATGGGCACGTAACATGAAACTCGCTCGTAGCCTAAGCGGGCTGCCAGAGGACCACTCGGATGTTGAAAGCCATTTGGTCCAGCATATGGAATAGCAACAGTCTGTTGCTGTTTATATATATATATATATATATCTACAAATATTTCTATGCCCTTTGTCACCAGTGGAGACAGCTGCTCCCAATTAATGTTTCTCATAAACAGCTCTATGAAGTCTGACTGCGTTATTACTTCCATTTTGCAGGAGAGAAGGTGAAACAAGAGAGCAGACCAAATTCACAAAGGTATCTTTGTGCCCAACTCCCACTGAAATCGGCACAACTTTCTTCCACCACTGAACTTGCGTGGAGCTGGATCCACAAATCAGATGTGCATCAAGGTGGGATCATACGACAAAGCTGTAAAATTAATTGAAGCTTTTTAACTCCCACTCCAGTTTTACATCTTTAAAAAGTCATTAGTGGACTGATCACAAAACTGCATACTCAGAAGACTGGGTGTTTTTATTTCCTTTGGTAAGGTCCTCTTTTCTGTTACTACCAAGACAAGAAATTTGGAGAGATTAAAAACAAAGAAGGGGTTTTTTATACCAAATGGTTGCAGTGTTTGATGGCTCTTTTTCACGCTGCTTATTACTCATTTTTCCCCTAATATTGTCCATACATTAGAAGAAATAGTATACCAATAAACACTGAAAATATAGAAGTCATTAATGCTGCCATGCAGTAAGAAAACTCCTGGTGTTTCAGCCAACAGTTTCAGAAGGACCAATTTCTATACTGCTTTTAGATCTGTACAGCAATATAACAAAATATTTACACCACCACCTTTAGTTAGCTCTGAAACATCATTTTGATGTCAGACATAAGTATTAAACCTAACCACGGGACCAAAGCGCTCCTCTAACTCAAGTCCGAGTAAGGATGGTGTTTGCCCACTCGCAGAAAGGTATCATTTGGAGAGCAGTGAGAGCACTGCACCGCTCACAGGAACTTTGTCATCACTTCTCATTTTCACTATTCCCCACCACCACGCCCATGGCAGGGTTAATACCCCTTTCCAGTGTAACACCCACCTATAGCAACCGCCTGCCGAAAGCACGAAGGTGCTTCCCAGAAGCGGCAATGTCATTTTAGCACCAGGACATGAACACGTCCAGGTGGAAGCGCTGGATCTCAGGGGTGCTGGTGCCCAGGGTTGTAAGGCTACAGATGACATTCCCTCCTCGCTCTCTAAACACGCAGAGGACTCTGCAAACACATCGCTCACAGAACATGCAGAAAAACAGGAGCTTCTTCACCTATTAAAAACAATGTGTTTCAGAGACAGAATTTATTTCCCCTTCTTTTTTACTAGGCCTTCATTTCTCCCCGTTACCTAAAACAACCATTAGATATTTGTTACAAAAGGAAGGCTATAGCACTAGGCTAATATTAACATATTTTTAGTGGTGGAATGCCAGCTTAGCGCACAACCATGCTTCAAGGGAAATGTGAAAGAAAGTGGTGTTGAAAGAAACTTGGTTACAAAGGTTAGATTTCTACATAAACAACTGTGCAGGCACTTTATGTGCTTCCATAACTTAGTGGTATTCCTTTTTATTTGTTTATGAGATCTAGTTTGCTCTTCTTTGGTGGTACTACTTTGTTATTAAGCAAAACACGTCCACATCAAGTGAGTGTCCACAGAGCTAGAAAGAGTCTAAGGCTTCCCCCCCCCAGAAGAATTTCTGACTGATTTATGAAAAAGCTACACTATCAAATTTAAAAACAAAATGCCAGAGTACAATGACATTAGCTATGCCTGACCGAATCCTTCTCAGGTTGTATAAAGCATAACATCTCGTTCTGCTCCAGAGAAAAGTCAACTTAAGACAAGCGTTAAAAACAGCCTCAAAAACCAAACCACCACAGAGTACTGCTAATAATGATCCACCGCGACAATGCCAGCAATCCTTGAATGCTATCAAACATATTGGATCAATCCCAAATGTTTTGGAGAACCTTGTTCTAAAGGGAACTGACCAGTGAAACTATCAAAATATAACTATACTTCTATATGTGGGTTTGCACGGAGACAGTAATCTAAGAGAAACGTGAATTTATGTACAGCCACATTAGTGTACAGCCACTACCAAGGAGGAACCATTACACATACCAGCATCTCTATTTCATACAGAGCAGCAATTCCATGTCCAGATTTTCCTGCGTGAACAAGCCACTCCCTAGACAGTTTAATCCTCACTGTCCAGCTAAAACACCTACTGCAACTGTGGTATCCCTATTTGCAGTAAGAAATGTCTCTAAATTTCCTGTCTCCCTTCTTTTTTCAAAGGGAAGAAATGTTAATACAACCGATTTGGACAAAATAAATGTAAAATTTTACAAAAGCCATTATTACTGCAGAAAATTTTTTATCTTCCGTCTTTTCACTGATGACTTCTGGTATATATTTTCCAATTTATAAGGAGACAAAAATAATAAATGCAGTACATCTTCAGGCAGCTACTAACAACTGAACTGCTAAGAGAACATACAGAAAAGTACATTTAGCAAATAACAGAGTTTATGAGATGTTCCAGCTCTTTGAAAACTGATCTGAAAGAATGCTCCCAAGACTTAAATTTATTCACAAAATTGAAGTCAGTAATGACAGATTCAGAAGGCGGTGATGTTATTTCTTCATCTGTAGCTGTATTTTCAGCTGGTGACTTCCCACGGGCAGCTATTGCTCATTCAACAAAATCTACTCAGTAGCCCTTATTCAAATAGAACATATTTAACAACTTACATATAAAACAGTGAGTTTCCATTTGTTACTCAGTCACAACAGGAGTTAGTATAATGTCATATCGATTTAGGCAATATGCATTGAGATTTCAGAAGAAAAACATCGTTTGGTTCAGCTTCCAACAGATAATTTGCACTGAGAGAATAAATCAGAGCAAGTCCCATGAGGCCACCAGATTGCCCACCAGAATAGCGGGTCTCATGAGGGCACCTTTTCATCAACGCGATGTCAGATACGAAGGTGCTGCATAACTTACGCTCAGACATCTTAGCTTCAAATATCACCCAGTGAGCAGCATCTCTTTGGGCAGAAGGAGCCAAGACAAGATCAGCTACAGCCAGCACTGAGGAAAAACACCATGTGATGCTCGTGCTTGCCGTGTATTTCTAATAAAACTGAGTTGCCAAAAGGAGATAAAGCCGACTTACACACTGTCGCTGTATGTTCTGTTCTGAGAAGTGTGGGAAATACTTTTGTCTTCATTCCTTATACAGTACATGCAATTAATAATTTATTTAACACATATGTTGCTTGTTCGCAACATATGTCAATGTAGCATTAGATTGTTAATCGTTGCATTTCAAGAAGAGGATTTTTGGGCTTTTTTTTTTCTGCTAAAGGAAAATCTACCTGGCCACTGTAAAAGCTCTCTCTGTGTAGAAGTCGCCACAGTCAGAAAAAAAACCACCAACTTCTCTTATTGCTTAGGCTGACCATACACAAAACAGAGCTGCCCATCAAAAGCCTGAGATGGTACCTAACCCAGGTAAAGGAAGAAACTAGGCCCATGTGTTTCTGAAGCTGTGTCACTTGTGCTGACTTTCCCAGCACTACTGCGCAGCCACCAAGACATTCTGTGGTTGGCAAGAAGGAGAAATTTGCTAGCAGCCTCCTGCAAATGAAACCCAGCTGCTTAAGCACAATCCCAGATGTCTCCTGCACTGTGTGGCTTTGATAGATTAAATTGAGCATAAGAAAGAGATGAAATATTTATGAAAATTAAATTTGCAGGATGCATGTCAGTAAGCCTGAAAAACACTTTTTCAAACGAAGACAGGAAACCACATTTTTCACCCAGCCGGGTTAGGTTAGGTTATAGCAGTGGTATTCATGGAGCTCCTGAGATGCTTATGTTCCTGCAGGCTGCTTTGCTTTTATTCAAACCACTCATTCCAGAAACAGCGACCACAAATACTGTCTATGACACCAGTGTATCAAAGATTTATAAATTACACGCTCAAATGAAATACTGTGTTTTACTCCGTATCCACCAAAAATTTAGTATTTCAAAGGCTGGGAAAAAGCTCGATTCACATACAGTATACCGTACCTTGGACGCCAAATATTGCTGGAACGAACAAACCCTGTCCTGTTCCACATTTAAGGGAATGCCGTTGGATATTTAAGCAAATGGATATATTCTGAAACATCTTCAGACACATTGTTCATCAAAAGTTCATATTTGTATTTGCTTCCTCAAAAGAGCAGTGAAAGGAAGACTCAATGTGGTAAAAGAGCAATAGAAAGCATAAATTAATTACGATAATATTTACAATTAAATGAAGCCATGGAAGCACTAAATACCTCCATTTCCCCAATGATAAATATCTTGCATGAAATCCCCAAACACAGCTAGCACCCCTCTCTCTCCACAGTCCAGGTCCTGTCTGTCTCAGCAGATACGTTATTGCGACAGAAACCACTACTACAGAGGAGGATCAGGTTTTCCTCTACCTTTCATCCCTCTGCAGGCAACCATCTCAGAAAGTCTGGCACTTTGTAGGTGCTCTCCTCTCTCTTTTGGGGGATTGAGAAACCCAGAAGAATTTTTTAGGGAGTCAATCTCTGTGATCATTTAGCATTCAATTACTTCAAAATCCCACGTGATACAAATACCCATTCAAATACAGAACTATGACTGAATTCACACACATGTGGTCTCCTTAGCAAAGCAAAACTAATACACCAGATTAATATTTATTCTGTGGATTAATAATTGAGAGGCTGCAGCTCTCTATGTGGCTCACTGAATACTTTGGAAACAGAAATCAAGAGGCCTTTGACCTCAGCAAAGCTGGACCAGAGACCAATCTAACACCTCCCAGCACCCTTGTGCTCCTTGAACGCCTCCCAAGCACGTTACAGAGACGCTGGATGAGCCCGGACAGCAGAGCCGTCCCAAAGAACAGCAGGGGTTTATTTGAAACAACCCAGCAAGCAATATTTCCCGAACTCTCTTTCAAAGGAGGAGCAACGAATATCCCATTTCCTTTTCACGGGATGTTTACACACTAAGATTCAAGTACCTTTTATGCTGCTAAGCTAATGCAAAGCCAGATTTCAGCAGAGGAAGAACAATATGCTTTTCTTAGTGCATGTTTTGAGTTGTATTTACATGAACACACTGCGTCTGAATTAACAGTCCAAAAATTTGTGGATAGATGATCAGTACCACTGCAACACCTCAGTAACTCCACAGACAAACGGATGTCATAAAAATCAGTAACATTAGAAAATAGCTCCTTACAGTCAGTTTGCAGCACAAAATACTGAAAAACAGTAAAGCTGCAAATAGGATTTAGTAAACAGACATGACTTTTAATCCTTGGTCTGGGTGACTAAACTGACTACTAGCACTGTTATTTTTCCAACAGAGTTAAGCCTCCACTTCTGCTAAGTACTCAAGGAAGAGAGTAGTCCTGCCAGTCTCAAAAGGACCATTTAAATTTAAAATTATATAGGTGTTTGAAGTAACCTGCTGAGTAAACGTTTCATGGTTACTTTGGCTCACACATGGCACATCCCGTTTCAGTCCATTTAAATATTCAGCTTTCTAGCGATGAATCTGGAACAAAAGGCATTCAAAAAATCATACGAGAGAAGCGTTTGCCAAACCACAGAACAAGTCAGACCTTCAAACCCAGTGTCTTTGTCAAGGCCAGACAGCTGAGGACCTGACACTCGGTGGGAGATAAACTCCAGTTCAGGACAAATGGGTGCAAAGTACGCTCCATGTGTCCTGGGTTGAACCGTACCTCCTAGAAAAACCACAAGGGAGAGATAACGGGAGGAAAGATCCTAGCATTGCTGTTCTCCCTGCAGGTATGATGCTGAAGAGATCAGATTTCGAGCATCTGTTGTACTCACCACAAGCTGCTTTTATTGCTGATTAATAGTGAGAGATTAATAGCTGGGGATGCCGCATAATAGCTGCAGTATAAAACTCCTGAACACACATTCATGGTTATGCATTTAACAGCTGGGTTCATACTTTCAGTGGATTTTGCCATATGGTAACCACGATCAGTTTACACTCACAAAATTACTCCTTTAAACGCACGCTGTACAACTATACCCTGTAGCTACCTCTAATGTAATGCAGCCCAAAGGTTACCTATCCTCATGCTTCCCGTATCATCCTTCAGCTTTCAACAAGCCAATGTCAGGTCTCATCTCCTAATTCCCAAAATTTTTATCTTTAAGCCTCCAAGTGTTAAAACGCATCGAGTTGCAGCGAGTATCAGAGGTGGAGGTCTGGCACTCCGCCAGACAACAAGACCAGCAGGTGAACACGAATTTTGGGGGATTAAACCAAAGTACAGTACTGCCTGCTAAATCCCTTGAGCAGTGAACTGTGTGACAAGTAATTATATCAAAGAATTTTGTTACATCAGGTTTACATATTCACCAGATAATTAACAACTGCGTCTACTCACAGTCCCTGTGGCTTTGGATCTGTTAATTGTAAAGGCTGATGTGTGGCTCCACAGCACGAGGCCGAAGCACACCAACCGAGAGCACCGTAGGTGTGAACATTACACTCCTCCTCGAAGATACAGCTGGATCCTGCCCACTTTTGTCATACTTTCTCTCCCTTATTTTTCATTCAGAAAGATTTGTCTGATTTCCACGTACCAGTTTAGGACAAACCTGCAACATGATCAGTGCCTATTGGAAAGACACTCACTTGTGACTCTGCTTGGGATGCCACCAATGGTATTACGGGAAGATGGAAAAATCTGTCAAACCAACATCCTATCTCTATCCCACATGGGTAAGATGGGAAGGAAAAGCTCCAGTTTTTGATAAAGCTCCATTTTTACAGTAAGTTAAAGTGTACACTTTGTTTCACTTACAGGACTGATACAGTTATGCAGTGCCACATGCAAGGAATTTGCCCAAAACTACAATTTTGTCCCTGAACTCAGTCTCCTACACAACATTTATTTCTTTTTTGGAGCTGAACTTTGCTCAGATGACGACATAGAAGAGAGTTTTCAAAAAAACCAAGAGATGTTTTGGCAAGAAGACCTTTTGTCACCTGTTTCCTTTACAGTACGACCCTCTAGTGTGCATCATCGAGCTCAGTAAGCATTTTTTTCTAAATGCCCAGTTAAATTAGCTTTTGGTCTACATTATTAATGCTTCAGTTTTCAAATTACGATTACCTTTTCTGATTTTGCTTTTGAACATTGCCTTCAGAAAGGATCTCCTGAAGTCTGAATTCCAACCTGGAAAATTTGTAAAATTTGTAATGCAAGTTAGAAACAGAAAACAGTGCTCAGTCCTGAAGTCTGAACACAAGATCTGGAGTTCAGTCTGGCTGAACTACTCTGCCTTTCCTCCTTACACTCTGACCTCAAGTTTAGAGAAGAAAAGATTAAATTCATCCAAAAATACCCCAATTGACAGATGCGCAATGGGCTACATACGTTTGTCAAGAACAAACCATGGCAAAAGTATTTAAATTCCCTGCAGCACAAGGTACAGGCCTCGTGGACATAAGACAAGCAAGACTGCACATGAACTGGAAGACAGGACTAGTATTCCAAAATGATTTTAGGAAGTTGAAGAAATGATTGGGAGAAGCTGGGGTGCTGTTCAGCTGGTACAATACACATACGCTTATATGCACACATATAAGCAATTGTACAGATAAAGAAACACTCAGGTCTGGGTTCTGCATCTTGAGGAATATATGGAGAGACTGAAAAATGCACAGGAGAGGTCAGTAAGAATAATTGGAGACACTCAATTGGACAAATAAGATTGGGCTTGAACTGAAGAAAAAAACCCAAACAAAACAGAGTACACTTAAGAGAAATTTTTATAGAGAGAAGAATAGGGAGGCACTGGAACTGACTGCCTGAAGACCTGTGGTCTCCTCAGCACTGAAGTCAAATTTTGGTAACAAACATCGTATGCATGTCAGAGGGACTGACTAAACTCTTGGCATCATCTTGCTGCCATATATCTGATGCAAATCTGGCATTACAGTAACGATATAACCGTGTTTGATATTAGTAACCATGTGGAACCATTGGGATCTCCCCAGACGTGTACAGGCAAAAGGCAAACTCCACAGGCTAATAATTCATGTCCCCACTGTGATCATCCTGCAAGGAAATAGAAGCTTTAAAGGGAAAGAACAGAAGCATCTACTAAGCAAATTTAAGCTAGAATGAATACAGCTTCAGAAAACCTTGCTCTTGGCCTCAGGCATGGACTGAATTACTTAAAAGACCTCTTAATTTGATTTTAAGCTCTCTTTTCATAACAATTTCTGGCCTTGAAACTGCCTGGAGCAATAGACTCTGACCCATAACCCAAAGGGTAGGAGGAAGCAAAGTGTTACAGTCATGTAACTCAAAAAGAAATAAATACGGGAAGACTGTCATTACACAATGCATAGTTTTACAAGGTTTTTTCCAAGGATTTAGCTCCTAAATTTATCATAAAGCACTCAGCTTCAATTGCTATCACTTTGTCTTTCTTCAATTGCTGAAAGATTTTGGGCTGGATTCCATCTCATGTTCAGGATTTTGGAGGACATGGAGCTGGTGAGAGCAGCCACAGGAACCCACATGGGCACTCCCTGGCAAAGACTCCCCTGCCCAAGCCTCTCGCCCTCTGAGCGGTGCTGGCAAACAAGAAATACACTGTCCTCAGAAGGGAAAATATCCTGTTCTGAACAGGACACTAGTTACATTTCCTAAAAAGTTTGTACCAGTGCTTAGAAATCAAGAAACGATTTGACTTCCAACTGAAGGGAAGTTTGGAACATATTTCAGATGCAATCTGTGAATTCACGAGCAGCTGGGCTTCAATTTCTGTCACTGGGAATCTCCTACTGACACATGTAGTTACACTGTTGATATGACACCGTATCTAAGGATCTTATCTTTTGGCATAACTCTTGCATGCTCATCTTTGTGCCTGGAATTCTGCAGCAAGGGAAAATTCTTGGTCTCTTCTGGACAAGAGAAGTTTTCTGTGCACATCTTTCAGCAACCTACTGCATTTCTTCCACAGATCTGCCCAATGCCCTTGCAGATGCTCCCAAGTCAGAATACATCGTATTTCCTTGAAGATCATTGCACCAAGATTCTCAGTGTCTTTAAGAGCACATTACATTGGCATGGATAACTCTGAGGATAATCTAAGGACCCCCTTGTTTTTCAAGGGGTCACACAAAAAAGAAGTGTGACAGCACTTAGCTATCAAAATTTTAAAAGGGAACAGAGACATTAATGAGACTCAGAAGCATTTTTGACTCCTGGTTTCAGGGGAGCAGATATAGACCAATGTATACAACCCCAGTTGCACTCCCCGCTTTGGCGGTAGAGGGTGCTGGCAGAATATCGAGGGTTCCTGCACAAACATCCATGGCCAGTAGATCAGGTGTGACTGCAATTTGTCCAGAGGGTGCACTTCACACAGGTATCACGTTAGAAAGACAGCACCAGTGAATGGTTTTAAACTGGGTTTTCAGTATCACCTAAAGCCTGCAAGATCTGCTCATCCCACGCAAAATTGTGCAGCATGCTCACTTCTATACTTTGTATACATCTTCTGCAGTTAAGTCTGAAAATGAAGTCAAATGTTAGCTAGAAAACATCAGTCCTGTGGTTCTTGTGATTCAAGGAGAAAATGATCAACCAAGGATCTCAACCTTGAATCTGAACTGCGTACACTGCTACACTTTGTACGTACAGACTCCTGCAGTCCAACCGCTCCTCCAAATCCTGCTCTGCAGCTATCACGCTCTCCCCAAGCCCAGCTGCTCCTGTGGGCACCGCGTCCACATCCCACATGAAAGCTTTCTGGACAAATGGACTACACCAGTGCCACTGCTGTTTCTTCTGCTCCTCAGCTTTAGCATGCCTTAAGAAGCCAGAGTAAAATCATCTTAAGCATCAGGAAAACTCATGGTTGATGCTGAAGGACTGTAGGTGAGGTCACAGAAAGTTTATCTGCTTAGTTAACGGAACTGACTAATTTACAGGGAGAAAGAAAAACCCTCCTTGCTGTATGTATTTTTTTCTTTTCAGATGTGATACTTGACTTGCTTCACAATGAAAATATCCAAGAAAAAGATCGTTTCATTAAATTATTTACCACTTTTAAAAAGACACTACGCTTAACAGAAAAATGTCTCTTCAACAACAGTAATTTTACAGTCCTTCATATGTGAATGAAGTGCACTACTGTAAGCACATTTATAAACAGCCTTCTCATTTACTGCATCCTGAACTTGTTTTCAAATGCAATTGCTGTAAATACATTTCACATTCATTAATACACAGTCCTTATTTTCACAGCCTCCCTGATGAATAAAGCCACGATGATTCTGCTGTCAGTCAAAATTCTGCCTTATTACAATGTCTGTTTAGTGCTAATTACCGCCCCTTTTTCTTATTAGCTATGTCAAATTTTTGCTTCTTGATGGGTAAATAAGGCATTTTCACTTATAATTAGCATGATGCTTTCCTGTTAAAACTGAAGCACGGACACGTTCAGTCTTCCTACGAAACCGGCACAATTCTTCCCAGTCTACAGCTAAAAAAACCCCTCGTTGTTAAAAGGTACAGAGAAAAGTTACAAAACGCAAAAGCCTAAAACGCTCAAGATTTCTACAGGTAGATTTAATTTAACGCAGTTGCTTTAAAAGTTCTTCCTTTGAGCGGTGCAAGCTGTGCTATCAAAAAAGCGAAGGGCACCGGGAGCTGCTGCTCCTGCCGCCCCCTC
>NW_010189429.1:37533-56556 GCF_000695765.1 Mesitornis unicolor | reverse complement strand
TCCCTAACGTTCTGTGATTCTGTGATCTTTGACCATATAGTTCTTGAAGTCAGTGACACTTCCCATTTAATGTAAATACTACTATCCAGAACTGAAGTAGCATTTCCTCCTTGTGCATTCAGTGCCTTGGAAGTAAATATGTAAACCATAAAAGACAGGCATATGGCACATGCTCATCCGTGTATGAATACCACAGAGTTCTCTTCTTAAAATGGGAAGTCATTATATGTGACTGTAAAATGTAGTCAGATGAGCTGGATAATCCGAGTCTGTTGCTCTGAAACCTAGGACTCGTGCCAGATGACTCTGCGTTTTCACTTCTGCTTGTTGGTTCAAGGCCTTAAATTTTAATGATTCAAAACAATTTGCTAGTTATCTAAGCCTACTGTTAACAAATAGAACAAGCATATCTTTCATTTTTAAAAAAGCCAGAATCCGAGAAGGATGGAGTCATGCATCAAGTGCTGTGGAAGGGCTGACAAATACTGGCTTTTGTTTCCAAACAAAAAAAAACAAAAAATAAAAGAGCTGGACTAATGGTCACGCTGCTGCTCTGGTTTTGAGACCATTCAGAAAAGAGCTGCATAGTGTTTTCTCATGCTGCCATAAGCTACAGCTTTGGAAGTGATGAGAGCCCGACGAGGGGAAGCTCAGTAAATGCATGGCAAATGTGCCTTTGCCCTAGTAGTGTGATACTTCTAAGTGAAGGGGTAGAGGTGACGGAGTCGATGAGATGAGGAGGTGCAAGGGAAGATGGTAAAGGCTGGTCTTCATAATACAACAGTGTGTTATGAGGCAGAAGAGATGGGTGAGATTGGAGGAGAACTGGGGCTGAGCAACAGGGCTGATGCCAATATGCTACACAAGTGCAGAACGCGCCCACAGAGTCTTTTTCTAGGTATAAAGGAAGAGATGGGGACTGGGACAATGGAAGTTTTGGGCTGTGACTTAAGTGTGTTGACTATCTTGCCTCTTGCCACATGTCTTGTAGGCCTCGGGGTAAAGAGATCTCAAGGATTAATTGAATACTGCTGGTGCTTTTTTCAGGTTTGAGGGTCAGAAAGGGAATTCATAAATCCTCTGATGCCTATAAAATTTCAAATGAGTGAGTAGTAAAGCCAAGTGGTATAAACCAATGTAAAGACATTTCTTTGTTGTTTCTTTCCCCACCTGGCAGGAATGGAAGGGTGCTAAGAGGTATGATACAGAAGCAAGAGAAGTCAAGCAGTCCTTGCAGCAGTCTTACACAAGCTGGCATTTGTTAAGGCCTATGGAAAACGTGTTGCAGCAGCTTAGAGGACTGTGGAAATTTATGCTGTGTTCATACATAGATAATTTCTATTTCTAGATAATACAGAATTCAGAGGACTGGAAGAGCCTGGCAATGGGACCATAAAGCTTTGGGTAGACCAAGGCATCCAGGACTTTGGCATGTGAGACCCTGTGGCATTGTGCACAGTGATAAATGTGAAGGGCAGATTCTTGAGTTGTTGGGTTTGAATTGATGAGATGTCTAGAAAAGCACATTGGACACACCAGAGATTTAAATCTCAATTGGAAAGTACAGGCCTGGGAAAAAGCAGATGATCTGAGGTTATCTGCTGTGTACAAAGAGGGAAGGGAGGAGGTAGTGACGTCAGGGCTCTTCGCAGTTTCTATGGCTGCTGGCTGTAGGGTCATGACAAGGGTTCAGCAAGTAGAGCTGAGAGATGGCAGCCAGTAAGGATGGGATTTTGACAGAATGAGCTTGCTCCGTTTGGTCAAAAGCAGTTAGCAGCTCAAAAAGAAGAGCAGCACCCACACCCAAGGGCTATCTTGGCTGCTGGCGTAGGTAAGAGTTCTGGAGGGAAGAAATTCCTGGTGGTGACTGTAGACAGTCCATTCAGTGAGCATGGTATAGTGGTGCAGAAGATCGTATGGATTCAGTGGGAGTACTGGGCAGATTAGTAGTTCCTAGCAATTCTAGGAGATAAGAAGGAATCCCCTGGATCCCTCTGGACCACAAAGTCAGTCCCCTGCAGTAGAGAGGGGACAGGCCAGCCAGAGCTATGAAAGAGCTGTACAGGGTTGATGCTCGTTCCTTGCTGGTGAGGAAGAGCTACCTCTAGTGGGATGGACAGTATAATTATAGTCAACTCTGCTTTGTTAACTGGGTTTCTGAAACTTGTTACTGGGTTAGCCCATTCCTGCAGGATTTTTGTTTCAGTTTTAAAGGTGAGCACTTATTGACATTTTCTTTCTGAAGGGCTAGACCTAGAGACTTAAGAGCAATTTTGGCAGTGATTGCTACTGAGCAGAAAGAGTTAAAGTATGAATTTACAGGAAGGGTTGCAAGGGAAAGCTTATCTTTAAATACAGCATTCCCCAATTTCCGTGGGTATTAATGCTTTTCATGACTTTGTCTTACTGTATGTCTCAAACTTCTGATGTGACTGCTATCCAAAGAACATGCACATCCAGAATGATGGTTTGTATTACGGTCTCCAGTTGCTGATGCAGTTCCTTTAAGAAGTCAGTTTTCATTTGTGTGCTAATATGTCATACACATATCTAATATTGATAATAGCGTAGGATTTTGCTTTAGTCGTAGGTGATATTAGAAGTAGCTTTCCTGGTTAAAATGTTCATTATCATCAAATTATGTATTTTGTGCGTGCAAACCTTTAATAACTCTTGATAAATACAAACACAGGTTAACATGTTAATATTAGGTCCAGATTCTCATCTTGTTAAATATCTGCAGACCCACTGATGCAAGTGGAGCTGTTCAGCTTGCACTGATTAATGATTTCAGCCCAAGTTTCCTCTAAAATTCCCCATTGATTTTTTCAATGAATGTGCCTCTGTGTGTGGCTGTAACATTTAAGACGTGTTAAATGTGTTTCAAATTCGTTCACCACAACTAATTTTGAATTCCTTAAGAACTAATGCTGAGTTAAGTATGCTTACTATCAAAAGTTTGATGTAATGAATTAGAAGTTAGCCAAATTATGCAGTACATTTTGTTAACTAACTGCTCATCTAGCTAGGCCTTATCTCATGCCTCTGAATGTGTATGAATATACACCTTGAATATAATTTCACAGTAGACAGAAAATGCTTTCTTTCCAGCAGCTGGAGAGCATTGGAGATTAAGTCTCGTTGTGAAAAACTCCTACTTGTTGATGACTAGAAGAAAGATGGAAAGACTTCAAGCTGCTGTATTTTATACTAGTTTCAGCCCTTTCTTTAAGCAATGGGGGTCATGTAAGGACTGATTTCTCAGTGCTGCATTAACAGTGGACCATTCTGATGCTGTGTGTTGGTTTCCATTTAGGAGTTATCTAAAAATATTTAAATACCCTTAAATATTACAACCACACTTACATCCTTTACAGTGTCTGTATGTCATGGACTCTGAACAGACGTGTGTTTACAAGCAGATGCAGTGTTATAGGTGGTCTGTTCATTGACCTCCTGATAGCTAATGGAGAGCACGAGAGATTTTGCCCGTGTTTGGAGCATTTTAATTGCTATGAACAGTGGTGATGCATTTGAGAGGGAGAGTTATGTGACTCTATCCTCTTCTTCCAGTCAGCCTCTCTGATTGATAGCTGCTTTGGTTGCCTTTGCTGTTTGTTGTTCCCCAGGTAAATGTTGCCTCTCTCAATTTCAGCTCCAGCAGTGCAGTCCTCAATATGCAGTGAAAATGTTCTCAGGATTATGTCCCCAATAACCACAAAAGTGGGTCTTAGTAAAAGCATTTAAATAAAATCATTGGGAATTTTATAGTTTTATGGGGAATTTAATAGACATATAGGGAATGATGGTGACTGACTGACTGACTTGATATACAGGTGAAGCCTAATCTGACTTTTTTTTTCTCTCTTCAGTTCTTCCCCTACATCCTTCTGCTTGTTGCAATCCTGCTGTATCTACCATGTTTGTTCTGGCGCTTCACTGCAGCACCTCACCTTTCTTCAGACCTGAAATTTATTATGGAAGAGCTTGATAAAGCCTATAACAGGGCAATTAAAGCTGCTAATAGCATCCGCAGTGGAGACTCCAAGGACCCTACTGACTTGCTTCCAGCTGTTAATGAAAACTTGACACAGAGGTAAGATGCTGGGGCTTGGCTTCTGTTTAAAGTAAAAAATATCCAGAACCCTCAAACACCAAAACCCGCAAAAGCAAAATAAACCCAAAATTCACAAAAGCAAAAAACCCCTTTCTAAACAAATTGCTGCACTGTTCTAACCAGGTCAGATTTCTGCTTCATCCTGGGTCAGGGTAGCCCTTTCTCTTTGCCTGTGGGGGTACAGGCAATGCAATGGGGGCTTAGGGTCGGTCTTTAAAATGTGGAATTAAGTCTTGACAAGTAAAAAGCCTTCCAGTGTGTTATTACTGAGCAAGTGTTTGAGACGTCTGCTTTTCCTCATGGATTTGCTTACTATACCTGTTTTGTATTGCAAAAGAACAAAAATGTTTTTCTTGCTGCAAGGGCAATACTTCTTTTCCATTTTCCAGTGTTTGAGCTCTGTTGTCTCTTAAGTGGCTTTTCTGTATTAGAGTGTCAATATTCTTTTATCTGCTATTATGTAGGTTTTCTATTTACTTAATAAAACTACCCTTGATTTACTCCAATAAAAGGGAATCCAATCTTGTGTTTATTTTAGAGTGCTAGGTTTCTGTGAAATTTTAGGTAGGTGAATGCTGCAGCACCTGACTGTGATTTGTTGTTGTTGTTGTTTTCTCTCTCTTTCAGTTTGTGGGAAATATCTGAAAGCCACTTTAAATACCCAATTGTGGAGCAGTACCTGAAGACAAAGAAGAATTCCAAATGCTTAATAATTAAATACATTATCTGTCGTTTACTCACTCTAGTAATTATTTTCGGTGCATGCCTCTACCTGGGCTACTACATTAGCCTCTCCTCTTTGAGTGATGAGTTTCTTTGCACTATCAAAACTGGGATCTTAAAGAATGACACAACTGTTCCAGAAGTGATTCAGTGCAAGCTTATTGCTGTTGGTGTTTTTAAGGTACTCAGCTACATTAACCTGATAGTCTATCTACTAGTGATGCCGCTGGTAGTGTATGCAATGTTTGTTCCGTGGAGGTGGGATTCAGGTATTCTCAAAGTGTACGAAATCCTGCCAACTTTTGATGTTCTGAAACTCAAGTCAAAGTGCTTTGATGACTTAAGCCTTTACCTCCTCTTTCTTGAGGAAAACGTGAGTGAACTTAAATCATTTAAATGCCTCAAAGTGCTGGAGAACATTGCAGTTTCTGAGAAGTTTGATGTCATGCAACTTTTGGTAAACCTTGGTACTATTAAGACAGATACTGTAGATGGGAAGCCGGGAACAGCTGTGTTGGAGAAGCCTGAAGAAACAACTACAGAAGAGCTGGGAAAAAGTGCAACAGAGCTACAAGGTAAGACAACCTGCTCTTCTTTAAAAAGAAAAATCAAAGAAAGAAACACCACGAAAACACCACATCCAAATCTGCTGGTATAGAGACATGAGGAATCCATTGAACCAAGAATTCATTCATGCAAAACAAAGCAAGTTTCCTCTAGATGTGTATTCCTAGCAAAAACATTTTAATGTATTCTACAAGAAAATGGACCTGCTTAAACCTTACTATGTTTTCTGCAGTATAACTGCTATAACTTCATGTATGTGCCAGAAGATTGTGGTGGTGTGAGTCAGTGGCACAGGGTGGATGCTGAAGTGCCTGTTGAGTTGGTGGTCCTTGCTGACATCTCTGCTCTTGCAGTAAGAGGCTTCAGCTGCACTTGAACTTAGGACCACCTGCACGGTAGAAGAGCACTAGACTGGTCTGTAATAGGTTGTGCTCGAAGAAGCTCCAGTGAGAAAGCTGGTTATTTCAGGATGTGTATTTTTCAGCAATTAGCTCAAAAGAGTAGTAACTGCTGCTTCTGTTTTTCATTCAGGCATTGATGGAAACCTTAGATGAATGTAAAAATAAGTCTGATGCTCAGAAATGCTGCTGTTGGAGGAACAGAAAATGAAGGGAAGTGGGACTGGGGCCAGTGAATGTGCTCCTGTTCCTTCTTACGCAGAAAGAGGAAGATTGACTGTAAAGTGATTTTTGCCAAAATGGCTTGAGTCGATCTGGATTGGTGCATCTGTTCGCTGAATATTTCCACCAGTTCCCAGATGTGACTGGCTCTGAGCAATCACTCTTACATGAGACACAGTCTTAGATTCTGTGCTACAAAAATATGACAAATCTTAAATGTGATTCTGATTCCCTCCTCAAGTGCAGAATTAGGGAAGAAAAGCCATATATCCAGGGAGAGGCATAAAGGGATGGAAGAGCTTTCTTCGCATTTGATGTGAGCATGGCCACTGTCGTAGCTGTCCCTGCAGAAGCAGCAGAACATCAGTGCCTACATCCTCTGAATGAAGGAGTTGAGATTCCATGGGCTGCCTTTTCACAAAATCACGGAAGTGAAGATGCTTTAAAACATACAGCCGCTGACCTGGGTAGTGGAGCACAATGCTGAGGGCAAGTTCAAGAACTGTTTCAAAGGCAGGAAAAAATTAAATCTACTTTCTCTTAAGAAATCTATGTCCTGTGCTTAATAAAAAAGAAGCAGCAGCATCCAGAGGACAACTCTTCCTCTGTACTTAGGTCAAGCAATTCTGGTAAGCTGAGGTCTGGAGAAGTCAATTTATACAGCAGGGAAATTCAGAACAAACAAGCAGAATTACTTTCAAACTAAAAGAAGCACTTCTGGCAGCCAGCTCTAGTACAGGAGTTTGGAGTACTGACAGAAAATAGTTTTCCTCTTAAATGTGTCCATTTTTTGAAATTACAGGTGAGTGGGTTTTAATAAAAGAATTGAAAAGCCCAAGGTGGAGATCTCTGCTCAAGGAACTGAAAAAGCTAATAGAAAATCTGACTCATTTTTATCTGAAAGCAGAACTTTTGAGACTGTTTTCATCTCACAAAAACACTTCAAATACATCTTTTCCTGCAGAGCAGAACGAACTCATATTTGAACCTCCGTTTAAATGTGTTGCAGAAAGAAGCTGCTGTTTCATGACCAGCTCCAGCTGGTGCAGACCTCTACTCCTGCCTGGGCACAGCTGCAGGCTTCACTGCCATCAGCATGTTTTAATTAGTAAATATGCTAACAAACCAGTGGTAGGTGCTTGTCTCAGGCTCTCGGGCATTCTGCCACTGGGTGCCGCATTCAGACTGCACGGAGGCAGGACATCCAGCCTTGCAGCGCTGGCTTGGTGGCAGTTCCTTTGTAAATGAGCATGTGTTGAGTGGTTTCACAGCCCTTTCATTTCTAAAAGCCCACTTTCTCTTTAGTTTTGACAGACCACGATGCAAGTGGCAACATGAGTCCAAGAGACGATAAAAAACTTCGCCAAAGACTGATAGATTCTTCGTGCTGATGCCTCCCCACTGCAGTGGGCAGGAGCTCCATACTGCAGGAGGGCTTCTTCTCCGCCTTTGCTGCCCTCAACGCAGGGAGCTGCTCTCTGGATGAAACCATCGCGACAGCCTGGCAATGCCTCAGAGGAAACCAAACTTATTTACAGACTACTGCTTGTATAATAATCAGCAGTCACGTACCTGAAAAAGCATGTTGTACATTTTCATTATTTATTAAAAACCAAAACACACAAGGAACAAAAAGAACAAAAAATTTCTCACATGAGGAACAAGTGACATGCATTGAATGCTGACAGCAGGAAAGAGCTAGCGCTAAACCATACAGGGCCACGTTGCATTCTGAAGAGTTGCTTTGCTGGGAGCAACCATCTCAGTTCTGGGGTATAAGTGAGGCATTTTGGGGCTCTCTGCCCTGGAAAAATTGTTGGTTTTTTTTAATGAGTCTAGTCTATCTGTACCAGGTGGTGGATGGCCACTGATATTGCCTGTGTCTTCACAGAAAAAATAGAGGTTACTCTGTTCAGCCGGAGTTGTCTCGTTCAGCCATCTCAACAGTGATGTCTGGGATTAATTTACTCAGCACTGATGGAAGAGAAACTACAAACAGGCTCAGTATAAGTGGGTACTGTAAATGTGAAGGATTTTAAATTTTCTAAGTATTCATAATTTAATAATGTCTGAACAATGTTTTTTTTACAAATCTTAATGATATGTAAGCTAAATGTTCGGTTAACTTCTGTTTCTCAGTTCTTTTGGTCTTGGTGACTAACAATTCTGCCTTGGAATTTGGGCTGAAGATCAGTGAAGTTGGTTCCACTTTTATAATGGTTTGTAGAAGTTGTTTTGTAATGTTTGCATATGCAGAATTTGTTTCAACATGTTTATAGTGTCAAACGCAATACTAGTTGTGCTGCCTTCCAAAACCCACTTGAGAAGACAGTCTTGTATTATAGTAGCAGCTGAGTGCCTCAGCAGAGCCAAGCACCCAATAGGTGAAGTGAGGTAGATGTAAATACGATCAAAAGTTGTTCTCCCTACACAACCTGTGACTTAACTTTAATTAAAGATAAGATGCTGAACATACAAAAGAAGGGGAAGCATTTGTAGATTGGAAAACTGTTCTGGTTTGTTGTTCTGTTTGGGGAGAGCAACAGTCAGATTTAATATCATCATCCCCCTGCCTAGGACCTCTACCTTCAGTTAACATTAAAATGACCTTTTTCTTGAATTTGAGATACAAAGTGAGGTGAATGGAGGTTTAATCACCACAATGACAGTGTATATCTTTCACAAGATGCTCAATTGTTTTTCCTTATTGTCCATGTAGCTGAAATGTTTTGCCTGTCACCTCTTCCAAGTTGTCTTTTTAGACAAAGTGGTACCTCTTCTATAGCTAGGTAGGATTTCCATTTTCTGGTTCATGTGTGTCACTCACTGCTGTATTTTTGACTGTTAGCGTTCTCCGTACCACTGAGGATGAGGGGTAAAAGGAGTAATGGGTGTTACCACCTTTGCACGGACCTGTTTGTGTGCTGCAGCTGATCTCAAAGCAATACTGCACCTACTTGAATGTGGCAGCTGTTGATGGACAAGTGGATCCCTAAGTGCTGCCACACTATACTTTGTGCTAGTATTACAAGAACTCTTCAGTTATTTTATGGCTTTCAGCTAAGACAAGCCTTATTTAAGAGGAAGTCTTTAAAGCCATACTATTATGCTACCTCTGCATCGGACAGTAATTCTAATGTCCGTTGCATTACCAGCATGAAACAGGGCTTGTGTTGGATACTGGTGCTCCAAACTTCTCAATTTTACTGTCATTCTTCCCTAGCAAGCCTACAACCCCTCTGACCTTTCCTAGATCGTTTCTGTCTGGCCGTGCTGATGTCTTGCTGATGGTCCTTTATCTGTGGGTAATGCAGATGCACATTGTGCACTGCGTGTTTTGAAGAAGAAGCTATAGTGCAATACTAAGATTTTGTCATGTGGATGTGTTTGAACTGTTTGATGTAAGTAGAGTTCCCAGTCTTTAAAACTCAATGCTCCTGAAAGCAATATGTTCATCTTTCATGTTGTATATGAACCTAACTTTTTACTAATTCCTTTTTTGTATTTAAAAATATGACTTGCTGCAGTGAATCTCTTGTTGTCTTCTAAAGTGCTCAATAAAGCATGTATCAGTTCTTCTTTTTTATTTAAATAAAATCAACTTTGTGGAGTACAGCAGTGTGACTGAAAGTTCCAGGACCAATCGCATGTAACCATCTGAAAATCTGTAGTGCAATACATGTGGTCTGATGCCAAACTGTGAGCAAACTTTTTGCACAGTAGTTTTAATTGTGTTCTTTTAAATTTTGTTCTCATAAAATTATCAGAGCAACATGAATTGGTTCAAAATCTATTTAACCTTTTAAAACTGCTGAGAAAACATCAGTGCGAGATTAATAGTCTATCTGTTGTGTGAGTTACTATCTAAAAATTGGCCACAGTCTCAGCATATTGGAGTTTTTCAGCTGTATCTTGCTGTTTTAAGATGTGTTACTGCAGCTACCCAACTCAGTTCTACTTGTATTTTAGTGGCACCACTCCTTCTGCATTTTGCCCTTTTCAAGAGAAGCTAAACTCCAATTTATGTCTTGAGGAAAAGAGTCCATCTTCAGCCTCTTCCTCACTGCGCTTTTTCTAGAAACACCTACAACCATCTGTCTTTTTTGAAATACCCCAGAAAGTAAAGTGACGATGGTGAGATTCAATATGGTCCACGCCATCCTTTGTCTGACCTTTCTCTCCATCACTTGGATCTAAATAGGCCTCCAAATGCAAGAGAGTTGCAAACAGCTTCTTTGCATGCTCTTTGCCTTATAATACCATTGGATGGCTCTTAGCTACCTTGTGGGTTTTAACACTTGTGATACAAACTGAATTACGATGGGAGAAAGTGAAATTGTTTACTGCAGTAGCAGATGGTGTGCCTCTAAAAGCAGCTGTACCCTGCTGCTTTTCCTCCTCCGAGTATTGTCAGTCCCTCTCAGAATAAGAAGTTTATTTTTGGTCCAAGTTTTGTTTCTCTTACTGGGAGCAGTGGGTGGTTTTTCAGTAGGAGTTCTTTTAGTAGGATGCCAAGTTTAGGCCCCAGGCTCATAGCTCCATTTAATGAGCCTATGAATAAAGAAAGTTAAGGAAGCACTGTGTGAAACCTAAGATTGAAATCACGTCATGAGTGGTTTTCTGAAGATGGAGGTGGTAAGAGGGATTTAATCCCCACCTCCACCACCACTGCTGTCTGCTCTCTACAGTGGCTTCTGTCTGTCTGAGTTAAAACTTTCTAAGAAGGAACCAAATTGGGCTAAAACTTTAATTTAAAATAGCTAGTGATATATTGCTGAAATGCATAATCAAAACGATACTGTCATGCCCTAAGGACTAATTAGTTATCGAACCTTAGCACACATGCATCACTTAGACTTCCTCAGCCGTGCGTACAAGCCACAGGACGCTCATCATTAATTCTGCTTCTTCACGGAGTTCTTGTGTACAAATTTAAGCAGGTGTTATGATGCTGGGTACTGGTTTGATTTTTAGGCTTCCTGAAAGGAAAGTGACATCAAAGCCACACACAGCCACCTGCTCTAGGAGGGACAGCTGCAGAGCCAGGTGTGGTGTGCCTCAGCACCACCACCTTGGCCACGGGCTGGGCAGGGATGGGTGCACCAGCAGAGGCATGGGGATGAGGGCAGGAGTGCAGGGAGACTGTGTCCTGTGGACACAGGAGGATGCTGAGCTGATCACTCGTCTTTGACTGCTCTGGTGAGCTTTGTGCGTGTGTCCCAAGGAAGTGAATGCAGCATGGTAATACCTGCTCAGAAATGTGGAGCTGGCCTTTTTGGTGGCTATGTAAGCTGGCTGTGTGGCCCAAAATGGTGGGAGAGGACTAACGAAAGAATTGGAGAGGTCTTGTGCAGATGTATTACCCTATGCTGAGTTAACGGCCAAGCATATAGCCATGCTTTCCCAGAATAGTGTTGTCACTTTGTTCAAGGACTTACTGAACTAGAGGCTATTATTAAACCTTTATATATAATTATTGCTGGTAGATTTTACTTTCAGAAATTTCTCCAGCTGCTTTTTAACACCCATAATTACTAACAGCAAGGAGCCACAGCTTGATTAAATGTCATGCAAAGAACTATCTCCTTTGGTGTTTTCAGACTACCAGTTAACATCTCGGTGGCCTAAACTGAAATTATACAGCTCCAATTTCTACCAGTTCAAGTCAGTAGCACCAATAAAATTATCTGAAGTGACCTTTCCTCAAGGTTTAATGTCCCAGAACACGCTATGCAGATACTTGCAGGTATTTTCCAACAAGAGTCTCTTACACCTTTACATTGACTAAGCCCAACCAACACAGATAGACTAGCTCACACGTTTCCAGCTGAAAATTGGACTGGGTTATTTCTTTGGAGGTTATTTTTTGGGGGAGGTTTAATTATAACTCCCTGGTGGAACTCCCTAGGCAGAAATTTCTAAGAATTCAAAGTTAGTATTTCTGCAGTAGGTTTATTAAATATTTGAACCTAACTTTATGGAAAATCCACCTCTTCCCAAGGACTGTTAAATTAAAGCTGAAATTAAAAAAAGGTTTGTACTTTATTCTAGCCAGCAGGGAAATACCGTAAGAAGTCAGAGCCTTTCAGTACCCTTTTAGCTTGAAGTACTGTGAATTCTCACAGTATAATGCCAGCCTTCTCTGAAAACAGACAATGTGGATTTCATTACTAACTGAAGAGGGACTCTGTTTAACTGTTAGTTTTGTTTTAATTTATTAACTCTTCAGGGCTCCTTAAAACACACGCAGTATGTATATGGACACATCAGCTACCAAAGAGCACAGCCAGATGTGTCTAAGGCTGAATCTGAACCAACAGAAATTTAGGATTTAGACCTAGAAAAGCATTTGAATGTTTAGTATTTTTAGGGGTTTTTTTCCAAACCTTTGCATTCTTCAGTTCCCCTCAGAAGGAAACTTATCTTGAAAAAGCATTTCATTATAGATAATACAGGTTACTGGTGACATAGGGATTGGACTTAGGAAGTAGTAACTTGTGTCCAAGTTTGAGAGTGGTTCAGACTATTTGCCTGGCTGAGACATGAGCGTGCACTAACCAATTAAATACTCAGACAGACATGGAACCTAGGAGCAAGCCAGGAGCAGGACACATGACTCTCTACTGGATATAAAGGATTTGAGTTTAGCAAACCTGTGATCTAAGCCCTTCCCAGGTCCAACACCTGTCCCCTCAGACTCATATTGTGCTCTCCATGTGGCTCAGGAGGAGCGTCTGAGATGGTCACTCCAGTGAAATATGTGAAACATTTA
The DNA here is from genome assembly GCF_000695765.1 of Mesitornis unicolor. Lineage (NCBI taxonomy): Eukaryota > Metazoa > Chordata > Aves > Mesitornithiformes > Mesitornithidae > Mesitornis > Mesitornis unicolor. Next base: position 43,757 of record NW_010189429.1, on the reverse strand, counting down.
TGACTTTAGAACTGCAACAAAAGGTGGGGGAAAAGGTAATGTAAGAAGTATGTGCTGGGGAAGGCTATCTTGCATTAGCAACTAAGGTACTTGCCTTGAGCTACAGCCTTATGCTCCTTAAGGTTTAATCACAGATAAATTTTGAATTAAAGGATAAGGCATGAAATGTCCTGGAATACCTTCATTGAAATGCTGAGCTGTTTCTTTCCTCCTCCTCTTCCTCCCCACTACAGCGCCTCCTCCAAGGCTTGTTGCCTGGGACGGCCACAGCAGTCTCCCAAGCCTCAGACATTGTTGAGACTGTTCAGAGCAGCAAATGATGAGGCAGCCATGATCCCATAGCCCTTTGATTCAGCACTGAGCACCTCAGGGGGCAGGGAAGAGTACCTTCTCCTGGTTCTCAGAGACTGTAGCAGCAAAGCAAGAGGTGCAGATTGCTGGACCATTGCTGGTAGCAAGTGTGATGAAGCTAAGGAAGACAAACTCCTCAGAGATTTCCTCTGGGGGCCTTAGATGACCCTACAGCTCACAGACTACATACTTGAAATGATAACGAGTCAGAGACAGCAAAATGTCACTAGAAGCTTATCTCAATTCTTCCACTACACACTAAAAAGAACCATAAAGAAAAACAACAAACAGGAGAAAGCCTGAGGCAGCATGTCAGGTGGAACTGGCCATCAGGGACTGCTTGACTTCAGCTTAATCCCTGTATCTGAGGTAACAGTGAGACAAGTTTCGTCTCTTCTGGGAGGCCTGCTAGCTACAAATTTCCCTGAGCTGTTGAGCTGTCACCACTTTGACCCTTCGGTGAGGGCAAGTGGTTCAGTAGTCATTAAGTTACCAGTTGATTTGCCCCATTTATGTTTCTGTGATACTCTCTTCCAAGAAGATTCAATAGCTGCTTTTGAACACTATCTTCTTGTAAACCAGATATGGCAGGACACCATGAAAAACTTCATAATAATTGGAAGTTGTGTCATTCCCATACACAATGGGTAGGAAAATTAAGCATGGAATGGTAGTTTCACTTTGTACTATTACTGTTCTTTTAGAAGGTGTGTTTGTTATAATGTTACACAGCATTAACTTTCCACCAGTATTAGAGAAATACTGACTCCAGAGAAACATAATGAGAGAAATGTTCATTTTAATAATCTTGCATTAAAGTAGTGGAGAACTGTAACAGAGTATGAGATTTCAAGCAGGCTACAATAGCCCAAAACACATTTAAATTTTAAGCTGAGATATAAGTTCCTGTATGGAAATTTTCCAGACATTTTAATCCATGAGGTCTTTCTCAAGGTAGACCAGCATTGTTACAAACCCAGACAGTTTTAGTATATGTTCCATAAGGAAATAAAAAAACCCTCTGTTTTTAAAATTCCATGTATTTGAGTAGCTAAGACATTTTTTTAAACTATGTAAAAACAGGAAAAAGAAGGTGAAAGGTGACTTTTTCTTTTAGATTACATTCTTCTGAAACAAGTCCAGAGAGCTCCAAGGTCGACCAGTCTGGAGAAATGTGACTGCAGCTTCATTATAGTCTTCTGAGAAATACCTTGTTTGCTTATTTGGCTCTGTAGGTAGCAGAAGATGAACCAGCTGGCATGGACTATGATACGCTGCAGATGCAGGCACAGATGCACAGAAAAACAAATTAAAAAGTAATGAAATAATTAAGACTAACAATTTACTGATTTTATTTCCACTGTGTTTTGTTACCCACATCTCTCTTCTCCAGCTTGTCTGTTTGGGGATTAATCCACATACTGTGAAGAGTTAAGAGACTTGCTACCAGCTGCACAGCTGCACACCATCAGACTGTGGGTCCCGTGAAGGCAGGACACTGTGTGTGTGCCAGCAGTGTCCTTTTCCCACACAGGCTGGCTCTCATGGAGGAGAGTTGCCCTGGAAGTGGTGGTGCTGAGGCTCTCCAAAGTGGAGAAATTCACAGGAAGGAAAGAAAAGGGCTGGGTGCAGACCATTCAGAACAGTAACTCAGCTCTTCAGCTTAGCTTTCCTTCCTGCAGCTGGATGCTTCTGAGGAGCGTTGGTTTGTTCTAAGGGCAAACACTGCTTAAAGTAATGTTGCAAAACCTGAAACTCAGTGGTTCCTCTGCAACATTGGTTTTCACATGGCAGGTAAAATCCTGGTATTTGTTTAACTAATATTTCCTAACAGATTTCTTGAAGTGTTTGGAGGATCGTTATCTTTGCACACAAATGGTTTCCTTATTGTTTTAATGTTGCCCTGTGAGGTGACTGACACTTACTCACCTCTCAGGAGATTATCTGGTTTGGTAAGTGTGCAGCCAGTAGAGTTATTTGATCTAGCTAGTTCAGTAATGAGGTACCAAGACTATGAGACCTGGAGATGCAATTGCTGGTGGTAAAGCTATCCAAAAGTTTGTTATTTCTCTCAGATTTCCTCTAAAGGGAGATGCTCTTTGGGAAAGAACTAAGCAGGTTTAGGTTTGAGGCAGAATTTGGGGAAAACCAGCATGCTCTTTAGAGGAACATAATAGAGAAGATGATACTAGACAGCTTGAGGAAGCAGAGATATTCTGGACATCATTGCAGTTGCAAGGCATTCACATCACAGGCAGCTGGGTGGCTGAGAGAGAAGTATTAGATTGGAATTTGGCTGTTTTTTCCTCATAATAGAATATTCAACTGAATATACTAAATTGCTAGTATAATTTTTTAAAGTAGGTACTCTGTTATATCATTGAAATTAACAAAACTCCATCATGTAACTTAAATTACTCACCTATTACTGAACTCCCACTCAATTCAGGTGCCTGTTGAATTAGTCCTCTAAAGTCAGAACTTTGCTTCCCCACATAGTTCAGAGAAAGTAGTAGATGCCTTTGAAGGCATTTGAATGAGCAACCACTCCAGAGAAGAAAACAGCCTGGGCTCACTGTGTTTGTGCTGTATTTTTAATTGCTTTAGCTCTTGCACACTTAAAAACTTCATGCACCTGAAGAAATGGAAGTGAAATCTCTGAATCAGCAACAAAAATTATTGGGTTTTTTAATTGCTTTTCCCTTCTTACTTGTGCTAAAATGGAATGTGAAAATTAGGTGATGCTGCACAGTGCAGAACAACAGCACTGTGCCAGGAGTCTGAGCTGCAGGATGAGAGACAGACCTGAGGGCTACTCCTCTGCTTGACATCTGGGAATTCGTTTACATGGCCAAATAAGAGTGCCAGGGACTCAGCTGACGGTTTTGGTCCCTGCTGTCCTTTTGTTCAAATGTTAACTCATTTCTGAGCCCTGTCTTGGGCTGCTCCAATGGGATTTATGCAAGACAAATTCTGGGAAGCCTCTATGAACAGTTCACTTGAAGAGCAGCTCCCAAAAGGCAGTAAGAATGAGACCACACCAGTCTGGTTCCCATCACCTTACATGTCCCTCCAACATATCTCATTGAGTTTTGCACCTTCAGAGACTCTGATGGCATGCTTTTAGGACATCTGATACATGTCCTTGTCTTCATATTATTAAAAACTGTTTTGGTGGTCTCTGGCAAGCCTATCACGTTATAGTGCTTTGAACTGAAAAGTATACAAAAACATAATTATGTCTTAATATCTCCCTATCCCCGTGACCATAAGGGCTCAGCATCAAGGACTATGCACCATGACATAGCTGGTCTGCTCTAGATGAGGCTAGCCATACACACTGTGGAAACAAGTGAGTTGACATCTTAGAGCCAGGAATTATTTGGATACCTTAAGTTTTTTAGCTGGATAGGCACAGGTGCCTTGTCCTGAAAAGTCCTGCCTGCCAGATAAAGCCTGCAGAGAAAAGAGACATCTAAGAGGTGGCTGAGAGACAGGTCTGAAGGAGGAGAAAATCTCCATGCATTTATTTTGCAGATAAATGCAGTTTTTGTCTGATTGGGACATTGTGGTAATGCCTGGATTCATCCCTGCTTCTCTAAGGATCATCAAAGGATCTTTGAGCCTAAGGCAAGAGCTGGAGCTTTGACACCATCGTGACTCACAGTGGCTCACAGAAGTCCTTTCAAGCCTGCAAACCAGAGGACAGGCTGCAGGGGACATGGCTCCCAAGAGAAGAAAGGATGGGTCAAAGAATCTCCCTGTTTCTCTAGCCAGCCCAAACCTCTTCCCCAGCCCAAACCTCTTCCCCAGCCCAAACCTGTTCCCCAGCCCACTGTGTCATCCCAGGGGCTGCCCTTCTACTGGGCTATGCAAGATGGGGAAAGCAGGGGAGAATCCCATCCTCACTCTCCTTGGATGGTGTAAGGAAGATTGGAAAACAGGAGAGCAAGCCTCTGAGTCATGCCGTACCAGACATAGTGGCCGTGGGAAGATGCGCACTCTCTCAGCCAGGCCTCCAAGAGCTGTCACATTGTGTGAGTGCCTCCGCGGGTGCAGACAGTCACAGCACGGTGGCTTTGGCGCAAGCCTGGCAGACTGAGTCAGCAGCAGAGCTGGCTACACTCTTATCAGCACTCAAGAGATTTATGAATAAGGCAGCTACTATGTGAACAGCAGCTACTCAGTCTCCTGGGAAACTGCTCTTATAGAGCTCTGTCTGTGTGTTCACATACAGTTTCCAGGTCAGTCTATCTAGAAGGACAAAACATTCCTGAAGCTCTCAAAACACTTTTCACTACCTGATACTTTATAGAAGCAGCTCTTCACTTCTTTTTAAGTCCATGAGGGTCTAATTTTAGTGAAAATACCTGTCCATGGCCTTGTGACAGCTGCGCTTGCAGCACACAAGCACAGAGAACAGAGCTGAAACTCACTTGATATGTCCATGCATGGATCGTGGCTCAGCGCTCTGCAGATATATCTACTCACGTCCAAGAGCTGTATGGCTTCATCCAACCTTTGCTGGGCTCACCATGAGCTTCCAGCTCAGTAGCTTCACTGCACGAATGTAGCCTGAACCTCGGAGCAAACTGGGAAGTCTCTGCTTTCACAGAGCAGACAAGTCAGTAGCTGGCAAAGATGTTAGGCTATCACACTGCAGTCCATTAATGACGGACACAAGCTGGAACACAGGAGGTTCCACTTAAATTTGAGAAGAAACTTCTTCTCAGTGAGGGTAACAGAGCACTGGAACAGGCTGCCCAGAGAGGTTGTGGAGTCTCCTTCACTGGAGACATTCAAAACCCGCCTGGACGCCTTCCTGTGTAACCTCATCTAGGTGTTCCTGCTCTGGCAGGGGGATTGGACTAGATGATCTTTTGAGGTCCCTTCCAATCCCTAATGTTCTGTGATTCTGTGATTCTGTGATTTTGTGACCTCTATGCAGCACATAGTCAGACTGTTTTAATGTCCATGGTCTACCCAAAATACATCCAAAACCATATTGAATTTTCACATTCAATGTGCAAATTTTTAAGTCTCTCAGTAACTGGATGATGAAGGTGAGCAACTGCTCTCTCTGAGGTACCAAAATATAGACAATGGTATCAGCCTTTAAGTGCTTTGAGATACCCAGAGATAAAAATCACATTTGTATTAGCTAGTAGTGGCTAGTTATATACATTTATTAAGGAAATTAAGAAGTTTATACTTATCAGAAATCTGTTATTTTGAAATCTCTGGAACTTCCCAGTGTTTTTCTCATTACAGCAGTGAAAATAAAGATAGGTTTGGAGATGTCACTTGATAACTTTGGAAAATGCCTGTGAGACAATAACATTAATGTTCCTGAAGTTCCAGGAAATTGCTACATTTTGAGTAGCTCTCTTCTCATCTCCATCAACTGAGAGGACAATGTATTCATCTCATGCTGGCAGTAGAAGGGGTGGGCTGCCCTGCACTCAGAGACAATGCCTTCCAAAGCTGAGGTTCACCTCTTCTGTGCAGGAGAAATCTGTCATTTCCTTGGGTGATAACCTCAGCATGCTTCAAGGAGTCTTGGCTTCCTTTTACGATTATAGCAAGAGACTTTGAGTGTGCTATGTGCTGTCAGTTTTGCTTGTACTCTACGAAATATCCCTTTAATCGATACAGGTACAATGCATCAGCTATTTATTGCTTTCCTTTGAATGAGACAGTCTCTGACTTGGCTTACTGCTAATTGTAGCAGGCATAGCAAAGCATGTCTGAAGAAAAAAACACCCTCCATTTATCTCCATTAAAGAGCTGGCCCTTGCCTTTTTTTTTGGGAGGGGGCTGCACAGAAATTTCTCTGTCACAATAAAACCATGTAGTGGAATAAAGAAAACTGT